>NC_034192.2:32719591-32795249 GCF_002021735.2 Oncorhynchus kisutch | reverse complement strand
AGAGCCAGGAGAGACAGAGAGACGAGAGAGTGAGAGAGAGAGATACAGAGAGAGACAGAGATACAGAGAGAGACAGAGAGAGACAGAGAGAGAGAAGAGCCAGGAGAAAGGTACAGAGAGAGAAATGTAGAAAGATAAAAAGGGGACATGAACAGAACACACTAGAGGTGTAGAGTAACATAAGTCAATTGTAAAACAGAACAGAACAAAAAGAGTCAATGACAGAGAGAAAGCAACCAGAGATAGAGACATACCGTAGAGAGAGAGAGGAAGAGAGGGGTGGACAGAGACAGAGACATACTGTAGAGAGAGAGAGAGGAAGAGAGGGGTGGACAGAGACAGAGACATACTGTAGAGAGAGAGAGAGAGAGGAAGAGAGGGATGGACAGAGACAGAGACATACTGTAGAGAGAGACAGGAAGAGAGGGATGGACAGAGACAGAGACATACTGTAGAGAGAGAGAGAGGAAGAGAGGGATGGACAGAGATAGAGACATACTGTAGAGAGAGAGAGAGGAAGAGAGGGATGGACAGAGATAGAGACATACTGAAGAGAGGGAGGGACAGGGAGAGAGGGACAGGGACAGGGACAGAGGAGGTACTCACAGCATCAAGCATCCTCCCTGTTATCGCTGAGTGGTTCGCTGTGATGTTAGCTTCATGGCTACGGTGACATTGCTACAGCCGTATCGCAGTGGCTCCCAGGGGTAAGCAGGGCTTGGTTTGTGCTTTTCCTGCCTGCCGCTGTCGTTCCGCTACTCGTCCTCCGCTCTCTCTCCTTTTTTCTTCTTTTAAAACCTCAGAGTCCCCCTTTCCTCTTCTCTCTGTTCCTTCTCCACTCCCTCCCCCTGCCTATGCTTCTCTCTCACTCTCTTTCTCTCTCGCTCTGTTTCCCTCGCGCGCACGCTTGATTGGAGAGTCCTCCGCAAGGTCTTACCTCTGTCTTTCACTGTCAGCGAAGCATGCCTTCTCTCCCTCCCTCTATCCCTCTCTCCTTCTCTCCCTCCCTCTGTCCTTCTCTCCTTCTCTCCCTCTCTCCTTCTCTCTCTCCCTCCCTCTATCCCTCTCTCCTTCTCTCCCTCCCTCTATCCCTCTCTCCTTCTCTCCCTCCCTCTATCCTTCTCTCCTTCTCTCTCTCCCTCCCTCTATCCCTCTCTCCTTCTCTCCCTCCCTCTCTCCTTCTCTCCTTCTCTCCCTCCCTCTATCCTTCTCTCCTTCTCTCCCTCCCTCTATCCCTCTCTCCTTCTCTCCCTCCCTCTCTCCTTCTCTCCTTCTCTCCTTCTCTCCCTCTCTCCCTCTCTCCCTCCCTCTATCCCTCTCTCCTTCTCTCCCTCCCTCTATCCCTCTCTCCTTCTCTCCCTCCTCTCTCCTTCTCTCCTTCTCTCTCTCCCTCCCTCTATCCCTCTCTCCTTCTCTCCTTCTCTCCCTCCCTCTATCCCTCTCTCCTTCTCTCCCTCCCTCTATCCCTCTCTCCTTCTCTCCCTCCCTCTCTCCTTCTCTCCTTCTCTCCCTCTCTCCTTCTCTCTCTCCCTCCCCTCTATCCCTCTCTCCTTCTCTCCCTCCCTCTATCCCTCTCTCCTTCTCTCCCTCCCTCTCTCCTTCTCTCCCTCTCTCCTTCGCTACCAATCGCTCTCTCTCTCTCTCCTTCTCGTTGAAGCTCTAGGACTTGAGCTCCTTCTGGTGTATCCCTTTCTCTGCCTCTTTCTCACTGTTTCTTTGCCTCGTGGTCTTCCACCCTGCTTCTCTTTCCTCTTCCCTTTCTCTCCTACTGCAGTAGACAGAGACAGGGTTGCCTTAGCACACACACACACACACTCTCTCTCACACACACACACACACACACACACACACACACACACACACACACACACACACACACACACACACACACACACACACACACAAAGTGTGCCGGGGGGACAAACAAAGTGAGAGAGAGAGATAGGGGAAGAGGGAGAGAGCTGTTAGCCAATAGTGAGAGGGTAAAGGAGAAAGAGCACTAGAGACAAAGGGTAGAAATAGACCTGGGGAGACACACATGCACCCCCCCCCCCACACACACCCCCCTACACAGAGTGCTCCACATATAGACCTATGCGTTCATCAATTCAGACCCACGTGACCAGACACACACACACACTCTCACACACACACACATATGTACGTGCACACACACAGACTTGCTGAGTGCTCCAGATATAGCCCCATGACTTCATCAACCATCTAACCCCCCCCCCCCCCCACACACACACACACACACACACTCAGAGACGGGGGCTCATTCATATTAAATCAGAGAGAGAGAGAGAAAGGGGGAGAGAGAAGGAGGTAATGAGTGAGAGAACATTCAGTTCAGAGCTGGGGATATTCCTGTTGCTGTGGAGCATTTTGAAGAACCCCCCAAAACACACGCACATGAGCACACACTCACTTACATACACACACACATACACACACACTCACTTACATACACACATACACACACGCAGAGTGAGAGTCACTGGGAGGTCCAGTCCAGTCTCCTTAGAATCTAAGGTGGACTCTGTACTTAGATACCCAACCTGAGAAAACACTCAATTCAATGGGCTTTATTGGCATCGGAAACATGTGTTTACATTGCCAAAGTATTGCCACCTCTCTCTCACTCTGTCTATCTACATCATCCCATCACTCTCATCCTCATCCCCATTCTCATCCCACCCTCTCTCTCATTCTGTCTGTCTACATCATCCCATCACTCTCATCCTCATCCCCATTCTCATCCCACCCTCTCTCTCACTCTGTCTGTCTACATCATCCCATCACTCTCATCCTCATCCCCATTCTCATCCCACCCTCTCTCTCACTCTGTCTGTCTACATCATCCCATCACTCTCATCCTCATCCCCATTCTCATCCCACTCTCTCTCTCTCTCTCTCTCTCTCTCTCTCTCTCTGTCTGTCTACATCATCTCATCACTCTCATCCTCATCCCCATTCTCGTCCCACTCTCTCTCTCTCTCTCTCTCTCTCTCTCTCTCCCCCCCCCCCCCCCCTCTCTCTCTCCCCCCCCCTCTCTCTCTCAATTCAATTCAATGGGCTTTATAGACATGGGGAACATATGTTTACATTGCCAAAGCAAGTGAAATAGAAAATAAACAAATGAAGAAGAGCAGATCAGACTGTTAGCAGAACTTTCTCTCTACCCGGTCTCACCTGGCCAATTACCCCACAGCTAGGCTGCCCAACACACACACACACCGCGTCACAGCCCATACACACACACACAGGTACGTCACAGTCCCCACACCGTCAGGTCCGCAGGGTTTTCCTTCCAGTTCTATTAAAGTCCCGTCCATGATGTCTCACTCCCAGACAGTCAATCAAGCAGCACTAGCCAACAGCCATTTCCTACCTACACGAGCACCTGGCTGTGGAGTCCGTCTCGTCACCAGTGAGGAACACAGCAGAGCCTTGCTTACAGTGCACTCTAGCGACCACTCTGTGTACTGCAGCAGTAGCGTGATGGGGCATCTGTGCTAAGTGCACTCTTTCCCTTCCATGCATAACAGACTCATAACAGATTAACTCTCTCTCTCTCTCTCTCACTTACAGTACAAAAAAAGCAGATGTAATCATGTAAAGAAGGGAGAGAAATGGAGTGAGAGATACAGTAGACGTGGAGAGGAAGAGAGACGGAGGGAGAGATAGGCAGAGATGTGGAGAGGACAGAGAGACAGAGGGAGAGAAAGGCAGAGATGTGGAGAGGACAGAGAGACAGAGGGAGAGAAAGGCAGAGATGTGGAGAGGAAGAGAGACGGAGGGAGAGAAAGGCAGAGATGTGGAGAGGACAGAGAGAGACGGAGGGAGAGAAAGGCAGAGATGTGGAGAGGACAGAGAGACGGAGGGAGAGAAAGGCAGAGATGTGGAGAGGAAGGCAGAGATGTGGAGAGGACAGAGAGAGACGGAGGGAGAGAAAGGCAGAGATGTGGAGAGGACAGAGAGAGACGAGGGAGAGAAAGGCAGAGACATGGAGAGGACAGAGAGACGGAGGGAGAGAGGCAGATATGTGGAGAGGACAGAGAGAGATGGAGGGAGAGAAAGGCAGAGACGTGGAGAGGACAGAGATTGAGGGAGAGAAAGACAGAGACATGGAGAGGACAGAGACATGGAGAGGACAGAGAGACGGAGGGAGAGAAAGACAGAGACATGGAGTGGACAGAGAGACGGAGGGAGAGAAAGACAGAGACATGGAGAGGACAGAGAGAGACGGAGGGAGAGAAAGGCAGAGATGTGGAGAGGACAGAGAGACAGAGGGAGAGAAAGGCAGAGATGTGGAGAGGAAGGCAGAGATGTGGAGAGGACAGAGAGAGACGGAGGGAGAGAAAGACAGAGACATGGAGAGGACAGAGACATGGAGAGGACAGAGAGACGGAGGGAGAGAAAGACAGAGACATGGAGAGGACAGAGACATGGAGAGGACAGAGAGAGACCGAGGGAGAGAAAGACAGAGACATGGAGAGGACAGAGACATGGAGAGGACAGAGAGACGGAGGGAGAGAAAGGCAGAGACATGGAGAGGACAGAGAGACGGAGGGAGAGAAAGGCAGAGACGTGGAGAGGACAGAGAGAGACGGAGGGAGAGAAAGACAGAGATGTGGAGAGGACAGAGAGACGGAGGGAGAGAAAGACAGAGACATGGAGAGGACAGAGAGATGGAGGGAGAGAAAGACAGAGACATGGAGAGGACAGAGACATGGAGAGGACAGAGAGACGGAGGGAGAGAAAGACAGAGACATGGAGAGGACAGAGAGATGGAGGGAGAGAAAGACAGAGACATGGAGAGGACAGAAAGAGACCGAGGGAGAGAAAGACAGAGACATGGAGAGGACAGAGACATGGAGAGGACAGAGAGACGGAGGGAGAGAAAGGCAGAGACGTGGAGAGGACAGAGAGAGACGGAGGGAGAGAAAGGCAGAGATGTGGAGAGGACAGAGAGAGACGAGGGAGAGAAAGGCAGAGACATGGAGAGGACAGAGAGACGGAGGGAGAGAAAGGCAGATATGTGGAGAGGACAGAGAGAGACGGAGGGAGAGAAAGGCAGAGACGTAGAGAGGACAGAGATTGAGGGAGAGAAAGACAGAGACATGGAGAGGACAGAGACATGGAGAGGACAGAGAGACGGAGGGAGAGAAAGACAGAGACATGGAGAGGACAGAGAGAGACCGAGGGAGAGAAAGGCAGAGACGTGGAGAGGACAGAGAGAGACGGAGGGAGAGAAAGACAGAGATGTGGAGAGGACAGAGAGACGGAGGGAGAGAAAGACAGAGACGTGGAGAGGACAGAGAGAGAGAAAGAAAGACAGAGAGGAAAGGATAGAGAAGTGACTAGGTGAGAGGCTGCAGGGGAGGGCCGACCCTCACACCCCTCCTCCTCTACATGCTTTTCCCATTACCTAGAGACAGCCTCTGAAAGTTTTATAGTCGAGAGAGAGAGAGAGAGAGAGAGAGAGAGAGAGAGAGAGAGAGAGAGAGAGAGAGAGAGAGAGAGCAGCATTGTCCCATTGTATTAAGAAACAGAAAAAGACATAGCCACACAGAAGGAAGTGGAAAAGGCAGTCAGAGAGGTGAGGAAAGCTACCATGCAGAAAGACTCCATTATTTTTCTACCAGTCCCATTCAACACAACGGTACATTCTACACGTGACATACATGTCCAGCAAACGCTGGAGCCCTCAAACTCAACTCTGGACCTCAAAGCCAGTTCCACTGCGTTTTTTTCATTCTCCTCCTCTAACCAGGGACTGATTTAGACCTGGGACACCAGGTGGGTGCAATGAGTTATCAGGTAGAACAGAACCAGCGGGATCCATACCAAGTAGGGTTAGAGTTGAATACCCCTGGTATAGAGGGTCAAAGTCTGCACACTCCCTCATAACTCTAACTTAACCAAGACTGTGAACCCTGGGGCCTGGGAGTGAATATGAGTCAGCAACATTACCAGTTCAATATGGAGAGGTTAAGACCATGTCACACAGTAAAATGATGGAGAGGTCCCCATCTCCCCATTGAGGATAAACCACTAGGTGTAATAGATGTAATAAAGGATATTCACTAGGTGTAATAGATGTAATAAAGGATATTCACTGGGTGTGCTTTGGCAAAGTGGGTGGGGTTATATCCTTCCTGTTTGGCCCTGTCCGGGGGTGTCCTCGGATGGGGCCACAGTGTCTCCTGACCCCTCCTGTCTCAGCCTCCAGTATTTATGCTGCAGTAGTTCATGTGTCGGGGGGCTAGGGTCAGTTTGTTATATCTGGAGTACTTCTCCTGTCCTATTCGGTGTCCTGTGTGAATCTAAGTGTGCGTTCTCTAATTCTCTCCTTCTCTCTTTCTTTCTCTCTCTCGGAGGACCTGAGCCCTAGGACCATGCCCCAGGACTACCTGACATGATGACTCCTTGCTGTCCCCAGTCCACCTGGCCGTGCTGCTGCTCCAGTTTCAACTGTTCTGCCTTATATTATTCGACCATGCTGGTCATTTATGAACATTTGAACATCTTGGCCATGTTCTGTTATAATCTCCACCCGGCACAGCCAGAAGAGGACTGGCCACCCCACATTCACTAGGTGTACTACTAGGTGTAATACATGTAATGTAGGATATTCACTAGGTGTAATAGATGTAATAAAGGATATTCACTAGGTGTACTACTAGGTGTAATAGATGTAATAAAGGATATTCACTAGGTGTACTACTAGGTGTAATAGATGTAATAAAGGATATTCACTAGGTGTGCTATTAGGTGTAATAGATGTAATAAAGGGTATTCACTAGGTGTGCTACTAGGTGTAATAGATGTAATAAAGGATATTCACTAGGTGTAATAGATGTAATAAAGGGTATTCACTAGGTGTAATAGATGTAATAAAGGGTATTCACTAGGTGTAATAGATGTAATAAAGGGTATTCACTAGGTGTAATAGATGTAATAAAGGGTATTCACTAGGTGTAATAGATGTAATAAAGGGTATTCACTAGGTGTATTACTAGGTGTACTAGATGTAATAAAGGATATTCACTAGGTGTAATAGATGTAATAAAGGATATTCACTAGGTGTATTACTAGGTGTACTAGATGTAATAAAGGATATTCACTAGGTGTACTACTAGGTGTAATAGATGTAATAAAGTATATTCACTAGGTGTACTACTAGGTGTAATAGATGTAATAAAGGATATTCACTAGGTGTGCTATTAGGTGTAATAGATATAATAAAGGATATTCACTAGGTGTGCTATTAGGTGTAATAGATGTAATAAAGGGTATTCACTAGGTGTGCTACTAGGTGTAATAGATGTAATAAAGGTTTTTCACTAGGTGTGCTACTAGGTGTAATAGATGTAATAAAGGATATTCACTAGGTGTAATAGATGTAATAAAGGATATTCACTAGGTGTTCAAATAGGTGTAATAGATGTAATAAAGGATATTCACTAGGTGTAATAGATGTAATAAAGGGTATTCACTAGGTGTAATAGATGTAATAAAGGGTATTCACTAGGTGTAATAGATGTAATAAAGGGTATTCACTAGGTGTAATAGATGTAATAAAGGGTATTCACTAGGTGTAATAGATGTAATAAAGGATATTCAGTAGCTTTGCTACTAGGTGTAATAGATGTAATAAAGGATATTCACTAGGTGTTCTACTAGGTGTAATAGATGTAATAAAGGGTATTCACTAGGTGTTCTACTAGGTGTAATAGATGTAATAAAGGGTATTCACTAGGTGTAATAGATGTAATAAAGGATATTCATTAGGTGTAATAGATGTAATAAAGGGTATTCACTAGGTGTAATAGATGTAATAAAGGGTATTCACTAGGTGTAATAGATGTAATAAAGGATATTCACTAGGTGTACTAATAGGTGTAATAGATGTAATAAAGGATATTCACTAGGTGTTCTACTAGGTGTAATAGATGTAATAAAGGGTATTCACTAGGTGTACTACTAGGTGTAATAGATGTAATAAAGGGTATTCACTAGGTGTAATAGATGTAATAAAGGATATTCACTAGGTGTTCTACTAGGTGTAATAGATGTAATAAAGGGTATTCACTAGGTGTTCTACTAGGTGTAATAGATGTAATAAAGGGTATTCACTAGGTGTAATAGATGTAATAAAGGATATTCACTAGGTGTAATAGATGTAATAAAGGATATTCACTAGGTGTACTACTAGGTGTAATAGATGTAATAAAGGGTATTCACTAGGTGTAATAGATGTAATAAAGGGTATTCACTAGGTGTTCTACTAGGTGTAATAGATGTAATAAAGGATATTCACTAGGCGTTCTACTAGGTGTAATAGATGTAATAAAGGGTATTCACTAGGTGTAATAGATGTAATAAAGGGTATTCACTAGGTGTAATAGATGTAATAAAGGATATTCACTAGGTGTTCTACTAGGTGTAATAGATGTAATAAAGGATATTCACTAGGTGTAATAGATGTAATAAAGGATATTCACTAGGTGTACTACTAGGTGTAATAGATGTAATAAAGGATATTCACTAGGTGTATTACTAGGTGTAATAGATGTAATAAAGGATATTCACTAGGTGTACTACTAGGTGTAATAGATGTAATAAAGGATATTCACTAGGTGTTCTACTAGGTGTAATAGATGTAATAAAGGATATTCACTAGGTGTGCTACTAGGTGTAATAGATGTAATAAAGGATATTCACTAGGTGTAATAGATGTAATAAAGGATATTCACTAGGTGTACTACTAGGTGTAATAGATGTAATAAAGGATATTCACTAGGTGTAATAGATGTAATAAAGGATATTCACTAGGTGTACTACTAGGTGTAATAGATGTAATAAAGGGTATTCACTAGGTGTAATAGATGTAATAAAGGATATTCAGTAGCTTTGCTACTAGGTGTAATAGATGTAATAAAGGATATTCACTAGGTGTAATAGATGTAATAAAGGATATTCACTAGGTGTACTACTAGGTGTAATAGATGTAATAAAGGGTATTCACTAGGTGTAATAGATGTAATAAAGGATATTCACTAGGTGTACTACTAGGTGTAATAGATGTAATAAAGGGGATTCACTAGGTGTAATAGATGTAATAAAGGGTATTCACTAGGTGTAATAGATGTAATAAAGGATATTCACTAGGTGTAATAGATGTAATAAAGGATATTCACTAGGTGTGCTACTAGGTGTACTAGATGTAATAAAGGATATTCAGTAGCTTTGCTACTAGGTGTAATAGATGTAATAAAGGATATTCACTAGGTGTTCTACTAGGTGTAATAGATGTAATAAAGGATATTCACTAGGTGTTCTACTAGGTGTAATAGATGTAATAAAGGATATTCACTAGGTGTTCTACTAGGTGTAATAGATGTAATAAAGGATATTCACTAGGTGTGCTACTAGGTGTAATAGATGTAATAAAGGATATTCACTAGGTGTAATAGATGTAATAAAGGGTATTCACTAGGTGTTCTACTAGGTGTAATACAGCTGTAATACAGGGGTATGGTGTATTTCCCACACATTTATTGTGTGAGAAACAATTTGCCCCTCGGGGACATTAAAGTTCAACCTATCCTATAAGACATGTCCCTCTGTCTTTCTCACCTGTCATGGTCTCGGCCGACGCCCCACACACGGATGCTGCTGATTGGCTGAGAGTGGAGCATGCTGCGGTCGTCCGGGTGGACCAGGGTCAGATCACGGTCCTGGAGCACCAGCAGCATGCCTTTACCCTGATGGGACGATCAATACATCAATCAATACATCAATCAATCAATACATCAATATATCAATACGTCAATCAATCAATACATCAATCAATCAATACATCAATCAATACATCAATCAATAAATCAATCAATACATCAATTAATCCATCAATTAATCAATGCATCAATCTATCACTCAATACATCAATCAATCAATACATGAATCAATCAATACATCAATAGATCAATACGTCAATCAATATATCAATCAATACATCAATCAATCAATACATCAATCAATCAAATTGTATCTGTATGGCACTTCCTAAAACTGTCACAAAGTGCATACACACACGCAAGCACACACACAAGTGAACGCACGCAAGCTTGTGTAACCAGTGGGAAATGTTCAGCTAGTTAGCGGTGCGCGTTAGTAGCGTTCCAATCGGTAACGTCGCTCGCTCTGAGACCTTAACCTTGTTCTGCAAGAGCCGCAGCTGTTGTGGACCGATATGTAATAATGCCTCATGGGAGTTGTTGTTGATGTGTTCAGCGGTTGCCTGGTTCAAGGCCAAGTTGGGGCGAGGAGAGGGATGGAAGCAACACACCATGCACACACCCCCCCCCACACACACACACAGGTCCTCACCTCTCCCCAGACCCCTGCCGAGTCTCGTATGTCCCTCCTACAGTACGACAACTGCCTGATACAGTGATGGACAGCCACACTGCTCCTCCCCTCTGCCAGGTCTCTCTCTGCCATCTCCACCCAGCCCAGAGAACGCACCGGGAATGACTGAAATACACACACATAGATGGAGCAATGAATTAATAAACACTAATACAAAACCACACACACAAACGCACACCTCCCCCTGAACTGACACAGAAAAACGTTCTCTTTAAATTGGTAAAAGGTCCAGGGGACATGCAGTGAGGGTAGCAGAGAGTGAGAGAGTATTGTGACAGTGTATGAAATATAATAGGCTGTGTGGGTCAGCGCAGCCCAGAGCCAGCCGTCCCTCAGAGCACCACAACGCATTAATCGTCTCCTTAGGGACTCTCACACAGGAACATACATGCACACATACTGCAACACACACAGATGTACACGAAACGCACGTGCACACCCGGCACTTTTCAATGGTTCCATCATCCGATTATGTTGTGTGGCACGTTCAACAGAGCAATTCCAGTCAGCATGGTGACAGGTGCATTAGGCCCAATTGTTTTCTCTCTATCCTTCCTCTCTTCCTCCTCTTTTTCTCCTCCCTCTCTTTACCTTCTCTTCATTCTCACTACCAACCGTCCTCCTCATCAAACTTGAACGTACTATGTGTGCCCCCCCACCACACACCCCTCCTTCTCTGTTGGGGAGCATGTACATACACCATTAATCCAGCAGGGGGCAAAACCTCCCATTCAGCCACAGAGCCTTGGCACTGGACAGTAGTTCACCAAACGACCAATAGGTGGCAGTGCCACGGAGAAAGAGATCACCCCCGCTTCCTTCCCTCCGTGAACACTGGATAGGTGACAGCATGATTAGCATCCCATTGTTTTCGACCAAATCCAACCTTGTACAATCAGTGATTAATAAATTCTCACCTGTCCCTCTGGGTCAGTGCAGGCACTGTTGAGGTCCACTGTATCTAACTGGGAAGGGCTACAGAGGGAGAGGCAACCATGAGCAAAGACACCAGCAAAGTGTGAAAAGGCAAGGAGAAATGTGATAATGGGCCAACCAGAAATACAGGCTTTACTGAATGTCTGGTAAATACTGTGTATGTCTGGGTGTTTTATGGTGTGTGTTTGGGTGAGTGTATTTTTTGTGATGTGTGTTTTACTGCAGTCTCAGTGAGGCGTAACGGAGAGTAGCTCCTTCAAAAGCTTTCAGGCTGGGGTCAGGATACACTGGGTAGTCCTTCAGCTCCTAGAGAGAGAGAGAGAGAGAGAGATGAGAGAGAGAGAGAGAGAGAGAGAGAGAGAGAGAGAGAGAGAGAGAGAGAGAGAGAGAGAGAGAGAGAGAGAGAGAGAGAGAGAGAGAGAGAGAGAGAGAGAGAGAGAGAGAGAGAGAGAGAGAGAGGAGAGGAGAGAGAGAGAGAGAGAGAGAGAGAGAGAGAGAGAGAGAGAGAGAGAGATGAGAGAGAGAGAGAGAGAGAGAGAGAGAGAGAGAGAGAGAGGAGAGAGAGAGAGAGAGAGAGAGAGAGAGAGCACAGTCATATCTGATTCATATTTTATATGAGTAATATTGATTTGTTTTTATTATCTATTACATATCCTGATTTTTAAGGCACACATATGATTTCAGTCAATTCTGAGCCTGTGTAAGTGGTGCCATTCGTAGTGTGTTGTCTTATACTGACAGTGCAGGTGGTGTTGTCAAAGCCTCGGATAGGCAGAATGACATCAGAGGGAGAGGAGGAGGAGGAGCCGGAGGGAGAGGGTACAGGTTCCACTGAACTGTCTGATACCAAACTGCTAGGACGCTGCAGAGAGAAGGAGAAGGGAAAAGAGAGAGAGAAAGAGGGAGAGGGAGAGAGAGAGAGAAAGAGAGAAGGAGAAAGACAGAGAGAGAGAGAGAGAGAGAGAGCGAAAGAGAGAGAGAGAGACATATGACTTTATCAGAGGAACTCGAGGAACAGGACTCAGAGCAAGTGTGTGTGTGTGGTGTGTGTGTGTGTAAGTTTGAGTGCGTGTACAGACAGTACGGTGTGTGTGTATGTGTGTCCAGCCTCACCTCGCTGAGCGGTCTCAGGCTGACTGTGTCGCCCTGCTGTGAGTCAGGGAGTGGGTGGAGGTGTGTGTGTTCATTGGTGGTGGAGACAGGGCGGTCATACTGGGTGGTGCCAGTAGGGACATGCCAGAAGTAGACCTCTGATATGTCTGTGACCTCACGCCAGCCTGGGGGAAGGTCACCCTCACCCCACACATCTGCTGTATAACACACACACACACACACACATTAATACACCAACAGACAGTAACAAACATACGCACACACACTAATACAACACACACACACACACACAGAAATACACATTCACCTGTAGCCACAGCCATACGCAATTGTGCATGTAGGCAAACTGAATCGGATAGGGGAAGAAATACACAGATAAGCACACACACGCATACTAAAGTGCACACTGACACAACTTAGACACACTCAAATACACAGACGGTTGTCGAGGTCAAATACACAGACGGTTGTCTAGGTAAATTCTGAGGTGGTCATCCTGTTCTGTTGTCATAACAACCCTAATCTCTGTATTAGCATCCACAGGGAGGCCTTTGTCCTCTCTGGACTTTTCTCTCTCTTCCTCTCCCCCCTGTCCTCTCACTTTCCCTCTCCACTCTTTACCTCTCTCTATGCCTCTCCTCTTTTCACCCTTCTCTCTCTCCTCTTTTACCTCTCTCCTTCTCCTCTCTTTGCCCCTCTCTCTCTACCCTTTCCTCCATTTCTCTCAACTGTCATCTCTTCATGTCTCACTACTCTCTCTTCTTCTGCTCTCTCCGTGAATCTCAACCCCCCCCTCGCCCCGACCAACTTGTTCTGAGGGCTCTCCATTGTCACGTGTTGCTGACAGACAATCAGTCAGCCAGCCAGCTAATCAGAAGGTGTCTAATCCTCTCACCTATTTCTTGTGGGGTCTGAGGGGAGGGGCTCTCTTGGGACAGGGTGGTCCAGCTGGAGTCCTCATCCTCCAGGGGAGACTCCCCTTTCGTAACTAGACTACCCAGCTTAGGAGCTCCTTTCTCTGGGTCCGGGCTGAAGGATGATGTGGGGGTCTGGAGCAGAAGAGGGGTGCTCTCCTCCCCCCTGGGCTGCTTATGGGGTGCAGAGGGTGGGCGGTGGAGGTACGGGTTCTCATTGTTGGGGTGCAGCTCCACCATGATCACTCTGGGCGGGGGAGCCTGTGCACTTCGGGGGAGTTTGGGGGGCGTCTCAACGCTGTGTGGGTGACCCTGGGTCTGGGTTAGGGCCTCCTCTCTGCCCTGAAGTGGGGGGCAACTCTGGATCTTGTTCTCTTGGGCCCAGCTGAGATTGTTTAGGGGAGAGATGGCGGGAGAGGGGACCCCCTGTAGTAGAGGCTGTGCAGCAGTTGGAGTGGCATCCTCTTCCTCTTTGTAATCCTCCTGTTTTGGGGTCTGTTTCTCCTCCTCCGTTCTCTCTCTCTCTTTATCCGGGCTGACCTGGTCTTTCTCAGGGCAGGGGTGCTTCTCATCCTCTTCCTCCTCTTCCTTGCTGGGAAGATCTTCTTCCTTATTGCCTCCACCAGGAGAGTCTTCCTCTTTGTTTCTTCCACTGGGTAGGTCCTCTTCCTTTTCATGGAACTCCAGAAAGCTCTTTGTCCTCTGACAGAATGGAGGCGGGTCCTGTGAGTTCTCCCCCTCCATCCAATCAGAGCTGTGTATGGGGGTGATGATGTCATCCTGCTCTTTGACCTCTGTGTTGGTTTTACTCTGCTCCTGTTGCTGTGTCTCAGCCTTCCGCTGCAGGTTGGCACCATCCTTTGCCAGCTTGGGGTTGGTGGAGAAGAATGAGGAAGAGGAAGAGGAGTAGAGAGCAGAGGATGAAGAGGACTTGGTGGGGAGGCGTCTGCCGCTCAGTCCCATGGCGCTATGCACACTGGTCATGGCGTATCTATGGCGACTCTTGGGTAAAGTGGCGGAACTCCCCGTTTCCATGGCGGTAGGGGACTCCTTTATGATGTCATGGCCCAGGAGTTGATTGTAGGAGGAGCGCAGGCTGAGGGAGGTGGGAGGGGCGGCAGGGGGACCGCTGCGATTGGCCAAGCCTACAGAAGAAGGGGAGGAGCCACTGCGGGAGAGCTGGGGTGTGTGGACGGACATCATGAGTGACGAGAGGTTAAGAGGTCAACTGAAGAGGGAATCCCTGCAAACCTAGAGAGAAGACAGAAGGGCTCACTAGGAGTACCCCACACACACACACACACACACATACACACACACACACACACACACTATTTTTACGCCCCCTTTGATATAAAGATTTTCGTAACAGGTTAGGAGAGAATTTTCGCTAAACCTAACCCTTTTCCTGACCTTAACCTCAGTCCCCTAACCTGCTACGAAAAAGAGTGTCTGTCCCCCCCCCCACACACACACACACAATTTTTACGCCCCCTTTGATATAAAGATTTTCGTAACAGGTTAGGAGAGCATTTTCGCTAACCCTAACCCTGTTCCTGACCTTAACCTCAGTCCCCTAACCTGCTATGAAAAAGAGTGTGTGTGTGCCCCCCCCCACACACACACACCAGCTCCAAGCTCTCGTAGGAATTCGACATCTGATACTGGTGATGTCGTTCCATTATCCACCACAGTGCTTGAAGGAAACTTGGCCTGAGTCACGTCTTCTCCATGTGTGATGAGTTAGGAGGATCACAGGACTGAGTTGGAGGTATAAGGAGTAAAACACAAGACAAGGCAGCATATGACTTTGCCAGTCTAAATGGGAAGCACACATGAGTAAAGACACTCCGTATGACTCCGTAAAGTCCTACAGACCATCAGGTTCACTGGCATTGATCTGTTGCCATGGCACTAGCACGGAATTAAAAGCTTTGTTTAACATTCTGGCAACCCATCGAACCAATAGCGAAAGGTTTTACAGATGCACTCTGCCATGTGTTTTGTAACTGTGCCCCAATACAGCAACACCCTCCGTCTCCCTCTTTCTCAATCTGGTCAATATGTCAGTTTAAAACACAGTGCCAAGCCTGGAAGCCTGGAACTCTATTTTGTGGACATGCTTGGCAATCATGAGGCTTAGCGCTGTAAATGCATTACTCCACAACCGAAGCACCATGCCAAGGCGAATGCTGTTGGAACGTAGTATAGCTATGCTAGGTCAAGATGCTGACATGCTTAGGGCTGTCAGTGGTTGGTTTTACTATACTCGGTTCTTCAATTCAATCATACTCCTCGCCAACGCACGCACGCACACGCACACGCACACGCACACACACACACACACACACACACACACACACACACACACACACACACACACACACACACACACACACACAGGTAAACAAACAAAAAGGTGGAAAACATAGGCACAGCAGATTTGAAAACAAGACAAGCCCTTGGAAAAAGAGAGAGAGAGGTCCTTTTAAGAGAAAATATCCCCACACAATGCACTTTTTCATGAGGGCCCCTCATCCCTTCTCTGGGTGTTGTTTTGGTGACAGAGAGCACCTGTAGGGCTTCTGGAACTCTTCCCTCCCGCTCTCTCCTTCCCCTCTTTCAGAGAAGGCACAAATTATGTCAACAAGGTCAATCAGTAGACTATTGTAGACTACCTGTAGACATACTGTAAACTACACTTTTACCAGATACACTATATGACCAAAAGTATGTGGGCACCTGCTTGTCGAAAGTCTCATTCCAAAATCATGGGCATTAATATGGAGTTGGTCCCCCCTGTAATGCTATAACAGCCTCCACTCTTGTGGGAAGGCTTTCCACTAGATGTTGGAACATTGCAGTTGGGACTTGCTTCCATTCAGCCACAAGAACATTAGTGAGGTCAGGCACTGATGTTGGGCAATTAGGCCTGGCTCACAGTCGGCGTTCCAATTCATCCCTAAGGTGTTCGATGGGGTTGAGGTCAGGGCTCTGTGCAAGCCAGTCAAGTTCTTCCACACCAATCTTGACAAACCATTTCTGTATGGACCTCGCTTTGTGCATGGGGGCATTGTCATGCTGAACCAAAGGGGCTTCCCCCAGAATCATCGAGAATGTAATTGTATGCTGTAGTGTTAAGATTTCCCTTCAATGGAACTAAGAGGCCTAGTCCGAACCATGAAAAACAGCCCCAGACCATTATTCCTCATCCACCAAACTTTACAGTAGCCACTATGCATTGGGCAGGTAGCGTTCTCCTGATATCCGCCAAAACCCAGATTTGTCCGTCGGACTTCCAGACGGTGAAGCGTGATTAACCCCTCCAGAGAACGCATTTCCACTGCTCCAGAGTCCAATGGCGGCGAGCTTTGCACCGCTCCAGCCTACACTTGGCATTGTGCATGGTGCTCTTGTGTGCAGCTGCTCGACGAACAGTTCTTGCGCTGATGATGCTTCTAGTGGCAGTTTGGAACTCAGTAGTGAGTGTTGCAACCGAGGACAGCACTCGCAGTTCTGTGAGCTTATGTGGCCTACCACTTCGCGGCTGAGCCGTTGTTGCTCCTAGACATTTCCACTTCACAATAACAGCACTTACAGTTGACCGGGGCAGCTCAAGCAGGGCAGAAATTTGACGAACTGACTTGTTGGAAAGGTGGCATCCTATGACGATGCCACGTTGAAAGTCACTGATCTCTTCAGTAAGGCCATTCTACTGGCAATGTTTTGCTGTGGAGATTGCATGGTGGTGTGCTCGATTTCATTAACCTGTCAGCAACAGGTGTGGCTGAAATAGCCGAATCCACTAATTTGAAGGGGTTCCCGCATAGTTTTGTAAATATAGTGTATTTTACACAAAACATGTCCTCAAAAGGGCATTAAGTCTCTCTCTGCGAAGTTACATTATACCTGCAGCTACTGATTTTAGGACAGTTTTTGACATTTCTCTCACTATGCATTCTTCCCACCATTTCCTTAGTACTGAGGTAAACAGAACTGCTGTGAACAGCATAAATACCCTGTCCTGGGCAAAACACCAAAACTGACAAGGAAGCAGTTGATAAGGTAACAACTGTCCAATATGCAAATGCTCAAATGCCTGCTTTGCATAAATCTCAGAGATGGAGAGAGATACTAGATCCATACTGAGATTGTGTGTTTTTCCTGATGCTGCATGTCTCAATTAGAAGAATGATACGAGACAAATAGGGGAGAGATATATGTTATTAGAGAGAGAGAGAGCGAGAGAGAGAGAGAGAGAGAGAGAGAGAGAGAGAGAGTGAGAGAGAGGACAATGACACAGCAATTTTCAGCAGGGACGTTGAGCTCACATCGCCACTCAGCTCAGCTGCTGTCCTAGAACACACACATCTTTGTGTTCCCAACACTGTAGGTCATTCATGAGACCTTGCCAAACATGGTACTATACAACCCATATGACAGGAAGTCAACTAACGGTGTCATTTTAAACAGCTGAGAAATGTCTACAAGATTCAGGGGACACAGATGAAGCTTAGTCCTTGGACTATTTCAATGGAGGTTCTCCAATGACCATGTGTTTTAGTCCAGGACTAAGGTTCATCTGTGTCTGGGAAACCAACCCTCAAAGTGTAACTGTAGGAATAATCAGGATCTGGGGTTGAGAGAATAACCAATCGTTCACTCTACTGGAGGTGATACCGTCTAGTATCCTCTACATATTGACATTCTGGTGAGCCACAAGTGTCAGAGCGGCACTCACGACTCAAGCAGGTCACAGGTTGGTTCAGTAGGTGAGTTCTCACAGCTCGGCCACAGTTGTGACCGAAGAACAACACACACGCATAACACATCTCAATCCAAATAGGAAAGAGAGTGGTGTTGTGGATGTCGTTCACACACTGTGATGAACAGATGCTGCTGTGGCATCCACATGAATATTTAACGTAGTCACCTCAAACACTGTCTTGATAGATCTGTACTGTAGCCTATATGACTGAAACAGGCTTGGGCCCACTCCAGTTAAGAAATATTAAGAAAGAAAGCACTTCAATGGAATTTGTGTAGGCCTTGAATGTAGGCCTTAGTTAAAAAAAAAAAGGTGTTGTAAGCTAATAATTGGATTGTTACCTAATAATAAATGATACTTGTGCTGTACATATGCCACCAACATAACGCGTCAATATTAGGCTACAGAACCTTCGAACTTATAACCATGTCAAGGAGACGTCTCTAAACGGGTGGAGTACCTTTGCATTCCGTTAACGTGCGTTGTAGGATACAGCAGTCTACATTTCTATCCTTACGATCATCCTTGCAGCCTCACCGATTTCAATATAAATCCAGCAGGAACGTCCTATATTGCAGAAGGATCGTCAATCTGTTGTCAATTCCGAAAACAAGCTGCAAAGGCAGTGTCAATAACAGACGCAGTACATCTTCTGTTGTCTCTCTCCCACCCAAGATTCTCCCCATCACATCACCGCGCTGAAAGGCGAACGGCGCAACGCAGCCACAACCACAACATTTTATGTACATTAATTCACTCACCGCGTTTGACAATCGTGCTTCTATGCCACCGCCTAAACGACGACACTGATATAGAACAGAGAAGTGATCCCCACTTTTTAAGCGCGAGTCCTCACGTAGCTACCCGTATCAGATCACATCACTTTCTATCCGGTCTCCTCCGGTGCTGGTACCTAGGCTACGCTACAGCTCGTCTCTCTCTGCGCCACTGTTTCCCAAAGCGTCGCGTCGCTCTGGAGCTCCCAGGACCAATCAGAGCGCTGGACGCTGTGTGCACAGAGCTATTCGGTAGAGAGACGCAGAACCAGAGTACCATCACAAAACTAATATTGTTTATGGTGTTATTTAACTAATGCAATAAAAACTCGCAGTTCGCCGAATTTGCCTATGGTAGGCTACAACGTTGGCTTCTATAGAAAAAGTCATTGATTGAGAAGTGATTGTGTATACTATTTCAGCCAGAGCCAGCCCCTCAAGAGTGAACAGCTACCAATAAGAAATGTATAATCTGGAATAAGAAACTACAGGCCCATCAACTGTTGCAGTGCCACAGGCTATTGTTTAACTCAACAGACACTCCCCTACCCCTGCTTCTACATCCGCATTGCTTGCTGGTTGGTGTTTTAGGCTGGGTTTCTGTATAAGCACTTTGTTACATCTGCTGTTGTAAAAAGGGCTTTATAAATACAGTTGATTTAATACCCTTAAGATTGTATGTGAGTGTGTGTAGAGTCAGTATAAATGTGTGTGCATGTTTAATGGGAATTTCAATGTTTGTGCTTTTCTGATAACTCCTTTCTGTGTTCTATTCAAGTGCTGTTCTATAAACCAATTTCTATGTTCATGCAAGTGGCTGAATGAACAATCCTCACTCATCACTAGCTGCAATTTGGCAGTACGCCCAGAACCTTGTTTAGAGAACGAAATATATCTCAGTTTCAAGGTCTCAGCTTAGAGAGAAGAAGCCTTGTGAGGTATTGGTCTGTCACATGTTATGAACCAGTATTGGTCTGTCACATGTTATGAACCAGTATTGGTCTGTCACATGTTATGAACCAGTATTGGTCTGTCACATGTTATGAACCAGTATTGGTCGGTCACATGTTATGAATCAGTATTGATCTGTCACATGTTATGAACCAGTATTGGTCGGTCACATGTTATGAACCAGTATTGGTCTGTCACATGTTATGAACCAGTATTGGTCTGTCACATGTTATGAACCAATATTGGTCGGTCACATGTTATGAACCAGTATTGGTCTGTCACATGTTATGAACCAGTATTGGTCTGTCACATGTTATGAACCAGTATTGGTCTGGCACATGTTATGAACCAGTATTGGTCTGTCACATGTTATGAACCAGTATTGGTCTGTCACATGTTATGAACCAGTATTGGTCTGGCACATGTTATGAACCAGTATTGGTCTGGCACATGTTATGAACCAGTATTGGTCGGTCACATGTTATGAAACAAAGCGGTAATGATTCATTCGTTATGCTAAATTATGCAAACATAACTTGACTGTGTATAGCCGTAGATAAGACAACTGCTGGGTCTGCCCAAGCAGAGCTCCTGATTGACATGTGTACTATGGTGCATTGAGCTGGATGGAACATCTCCAGCGCCCTGACGAAGAAACAATGATTAATATTAAGATTGACTTGGAGTGTCCCTGTGTAAGAATTTCCACAAAAACATGTAATGTGTGTGTTGGTGTGTCAGAGTGCGTGAGTGTATAGAGTGCTGTGAGTGTGCATTGCTAGATTGAATCCCAGAGCTGACAAGGTAAAAAATCTGTTGTTCTGCCCCTGAACAAGGCAGTTAACCCACTGTTCCCCAGTAGGCCGTCATTGTAAATAAGAATTTGTTCTTAACTGACTTGCCTAGTTAAATAAATGTAAAAAAAAATAATAATCTGTGTGGCCATTCTGTTAGATATTTAGCAGTCTTAATGCTCGGGATTGGAAGCTGTTCAGGAGGTTGTTAGTGTCAGACCTGATGCACCGGTACCTCTTGCCATGCGGAAGCAAAGAGAAGTCTATGGCTTGGGTGACTGGAGTCTTGAGCAATTTTCTGGGCCTTCCTTTCACAACGCCTGATACACACAGCGTGCACAAAACATTAGGAACACCCTTTTAATATTGAGTTGCACGCCCTTTTGCCCTCAGAACAGCCTCAGTTCGTCAGGGCATGGACTCCACAAGTCGTCGAAAGCACTCCACAGGGATGCTGGCCCATGTTGACTCCAATGCTTCCCACAGTTGTATCAAGTTGGCTGGTAGTGGATCTCTACTCTGAATAGCTCGTTCCGTCTCATCCCACAGATGCTCAACTGGATTGAGATCTGGTGACTGGGCAGGCCACTGCAGGAAGCTGAATTCACGGTCATGTTCGTGAGAACCATTCCTGGGCAATCCTAGCCTTGTGGCATGGGGCTTTATCCTGCTGAAAAAATACATTCAAAAATGGATACACTGCTGCCATGAAGGGATGCATCTGATTGGCAATGATGTTCAGATATCTTGTGGCATTCAAACGTTTCTCCACTTTTATTAAGGGGCTCAACGTGTGCCATGAAAACACACCCCACACTATTACACCCCCACCAGCCTGCAATGTTGACACGCGGCACGATGGATGCATGTACTCGTGGTTTTCCCCGTACGCTATCCTTCCATCAGCGTGAAACAGCAGGAACCAGGATTCATCAGACCAGGCAATGTTTTTACAGTTCTTCAATGTCCAGTGTTTTCGTTCTGTAGCCCACTGCAACCACGGTTTCTTGTCGGCTGCCGTACCCCATTCGTGTCGAGGTACGACAAGTCGTGTATTCTTTTATGGGTCTTGGGTTGACAAACTCAAGTTGGGCGAACTCAAGCCCGTCTGTAGCTCTGCACAATGTGTCAGTCTCCATTTGTCTTCTTTCATCAATGACCCGTTTTCGACCACTGGCCTGCCATTGGCTGGATGTCCTTTGGGTGGTGGACCGTTCCTGATACACACAGGAAACTGTTGAGTGTGGAAAAACCCAGCAACCCTTGACACACAAATCAGCTACTTTTCAAAGTCACTTAACTCTTGTCTCTTGTCACACATACAGAATCCATGTCACAATGGATTAACCTGTCTCCTCCCCTTCATCTACACGGATTGAAGTGGATTTAACAGGTGCCATCAATAAGGGATCATAGCTTTCACCTGGATTCTTCCCATCTGTGCGTGTGTGAGTGGACCATTTTTAGTCTTTAGTGATTTGGACACCGAGGAACTTGAACATTTCGACCAGCTCCACTGCAGCCCTGCGATGTGGATGGGGGCGTGCTCAGCCCCGTTTCCTGTAATCCACAATCAGCTCTTTGGCCTTAATGACGTTGAGGGAGAGGTTGTTGTCCCGGGACCACACTTCCAGGTCATTGACCTCCTCCTTGTAGGCCGGCTCATCTTCACCGGTAAACAGGCCTACCACCGTTGTGTCGTCGGTAAACTTGATGGTGTTGGGAGTCGTGCATGGCTACGTAGTCGTGGGTGAACATGGAGTACAGGATATCAAGCACAGTCCTGTGGGGCCTCCGTGTTGAGGATCAGCGTGGCGGAGGTGATGTTGCCTACCAGAACCACCTGGAGTCAGCCTGTCAGGAAGTCCAGGATCCAGTTGCAGAGTGAGGGGTTCAGTCCCAGGGTCCTAAGCTTGGTGATGAGCTTGGAGGGGACAATGGTGTTGAACGCAGGGCTGTAGTCAATGAACAGTATTCTCATTGTTATTCCCCTTACCTAGGTTGGTGAAGGCAGTGTGGAGTGCAATTGAGATTGCGTCATCTATGGATCTGTTGGGGCGGTATGCAAATTAGAGTGGGTCCAGGGTGTCTGGGATGATGGAGTTGATGTGTGGCATAACCAGCCTTTCAAAGCACTTCACGATTACAGAAGAGTGCTACAAGGCAGTAGTCATTGCGGCATGAAGCCTTAAGAGTTAATGGGAACAGGAACGATGGTGGTCATCTTGAGACAATGGGGTTTACAGACTGGGACAAGGAGACATTGACAATTACCATGGAGATGCCTGCCAGCTGATCTGCGCATGCTCCGAGAACGCGCCCTGTAACACCGTCTGGCCCCCTGATTAAAGACCTTACGTCAGCCTCGGAGAGCGAGATCAGCCAGTCCTCGGGGTCGGTGGGGAACCTCACACATGGCATGTTGTTATTGTCGAAGCGTGAATAAAGAGTTCGTCTGGAAGAGACATCATTGGGCAGATCATGGCGGGGTCTTCCTTTGTAATCCGTAATGGACTGTAGCCCCTTGCCACAATGTGGCGGACCTTGAAGCCTGTGTTGTATGATTCCACCTTATTCCTAAATTGTCCTTTTGCATATCTGATGACTCTGCGGAGGTCGTAGCGGGACTTCTTGTACTTGTTCCTGTCTTAAGCCGTAGCCTCAGGGTTGTCTGCGATGGAGCTTACTATAGGCTTTGACAACAATGCAGTTTCCCAGATACTTAATGCCATTTTCTGCACATCTCAATGACACACAGGCTGGGTTGTATAAAGTAGCGTTATATTTTTATTGGTGTTAGACACCTTGTGCGTTCAGCAACAGTAGTGTTCCTAAGGCATGAGAAAATACACATACATACCACATACAGTAACTTATGAATGAAAATACATACATGCACATAATACACAAGCCTCACGTTAAAGCCCAGGCCCCGTTAGAGCGTATCTTTATGTTTTCAATTACTGGACAGAGTTGGATAGTTAACCCCTGATAATAAATGGCAACATTGTTGGTAGTTTATGATAAACTTTGAAAAAAGGACAAAAATAAAATCACTTTTCATTCACATTCTTTTAGCCTAACTCTATGCCATTTTAAAACAGGGGCAAGTACACACCAGAGACACTGTACTTAGAGGCATAGCAGGCTAAGGCACACATTACACCAAGTGGCCAGTTTATTAGGTACACCACTCCATTTCACAAAAATGGTTCGATCCTACAGACAGTGAGTCACGTTGCCGTGGCTTGCTTTATAAAGCAGACAGGCATTGATGCATTCAGTTACTGTTCGATTGACGTTAAAATGGACAAAACCAGTGACCGAAGCGACAATGAGCGTGGTGTGATCGTCAGTGCCAGGCACGGTGGTTCCAGTATCTCTGGAATGGCCGGCCTCCTGGGATTTTCACGGGTTTACCGAGAAGGGTGCGACAAACAAACATCCAGTCAGCAGCAGTCCTGTGGGCGAAAACAGCTCGTTGATGAGAGGTCGATGGACAATGGCCAGAATCGTGCAAGCTAACAGGCGTGCAAGTTATCACTCCTATCAGCTAAAAACAAGAAGAAGCAGCTCCAATGGATCACCAACACTGCTGCAACTGAAAACCTTTGCCTGGTCTGACGAATCCCAGTTCCTGTTGCGTCATGCTGATGGCAGTCAGGATTTGGCGTAAACAGTGTGAGTCCATGGCCCCACCCTGCCTGGTCTCAATGGTACAGGCTGGTGGCGGTGGTGTAATGTTTTCCTGGAAAATATTAGATCCCTTGATACCAATTGAGCAATGTTTCCATGCCCCAAAGTATTCAGGCTGTTTTGGAGGCAAAAGGGGGTCCGACCTGATAGTAGATCGGTCGTACCTAAGAAACTGGCCACAAAGTATATCTCAATACCATCTTTCTACCCACAGGGCAGTTTATTGTACCACAACTGGCCAAGCTTGTGCCATGAGAGCATTACATTGGAAAAACACTGATAAAGGTAGAGGAAAAGTCAACAGGTAAAGCCATCCCTCATATCTGACATGCATGTCTTTCAGACATGTATTGCCGTCTCCCATACTTACACACACGTTCCTCAAAGCATTGACTTACACTACATACACATCCAGTTCTAAGTGCTGACAGTGAGACAGTAACCTCAGTGAGACACAACCGAGTGGTTAAACATGTGACCATGCTTTCCCTTTTCATCCTTATCCAATCACAACGACATTCGTAAGTCATGACTGTGTGCGCTAACTATCCCACTACTAGAGTCCACCTCACGGCGTTCCCCTCAAAGCTGGGGGGGTGGAGGGGGAGGGAGGGCGGAGGGGGACCCATACTCCCTGTGCTCCAGGAGTGTGGGAGGGGAAGGGTGGGGCCACTGGAGGGTAGGACAGGGGAGGGGAGGGTGGAGAGTGGTTCCCGCAGACGGTCCGATACGGAGAAGCACGGACAAGAGCGGATAGAGCGCAGGACGGCATCTTCTAGAGGGAGAGAAAGGGGAGATCATATCAGAAGAATGTATTTCATTCAGATTTGTGTAAATAAGAGGTTTTAGGGCAAATAAGCTAAGTGCAAATCTGAATTGAGTGAGAGTGTGTGTATCCTTACCCTCCACTCCACACGGGGGCGTCAGTAAGGTCTTGGCCTGGCTGCTTCCTGCCTGGGCAGCCCGCTGATAGAACCCTACTGCTGTTCTGAAACACTGAGGCACCCCGAACCCACTCTCATAACACTGGCCCAGGAACAGCAGCGCCTCGCTGTCCTACACATACCGATAGAGAAACACACATCTGATTCACACTACACTGAACTGAGAACAGGTTATGATGGATGAGTGAATGACAGTTGTTGAGTTTATGTGTAGAGGATGTCACTCACTCCGCTCTCTGCTGCCATCTTCAGGTAGTGCACAGACTTACGGCCGTCTCTGACTGGCTCCTGTGAGAACAGGGAACCCAGATACACTTGGGCCTGAGAGAGAGGGGAACGAGAGAAACAGGAAGACAGAATAAGACGACTTAAAATCATTGACTTTCAAATGTCGTCTTTTTGGCCAAGTCACACAATCATAACAGACACTTCCTTCTCACTCACCTCTTTCAGTCCAGCTGAGGCAGCCTGTTGCAGCAGGCTGATGGCTGAGTCCAGGTCCTTCTGTGTGCTCTGCTGCCCTCTGCTGCTGAGGAGGAGTTTGGCACAGCGGTACTGAGACTGACTGTGACCCCCAGACGCTGCCTGGCTGTAGAAGTGAAGAGCCTGGAGAGTGAACACCATGAGGGGAGTCATGAGAGAAATGGGACAGGGAATTACGAATATCACCAATGTTAAAAGTCCAGATTTGGACTGTGCAAATGTTTCTTACCTTCTCCCCGTCTTTGCCTACTCCCCTGCCTTTCTTGTAGCAGACTCCAGTGTTGAACTGGGCCTTGCAGTAACCCCGTCTGGCTGTGGCCAGGAAACAGGAGAAGGCTGCATCATAGTCCCCAGTCTTAGCACTCTCCAGACCGATGATGTTGAGGACTACAGAAACGCTGGAGTCGGCCACCTGCTGGAGGTTCTGGGCCGCCCCTGCTAGAGCATCCTAAAGATCACAGGGTCAGAGGTCATGAACAGAAGGCCGCTTCACAATCAGACAGGAGTTAAACAGAGGATCAGCCTAAAAACATACCTGCTCATTCTGCTGCGGAGGCGCTTCTCGCTTTCTGGCTCTGCGTTTGTCTTCAGGATGGGAGGACTTTGAGAAGGACGCCTCCTCTGTAACATGGGAAGATTCAAGAATAAAATGTGTGCATGCGTTTAGGCCTGTGTTTGTAAATCAAGTAATCCGGTAGGCATGAATATGTAAAGAATAACTATAACTATAATATAACTATACAAGTACAATTTCATATAAGAGAAATATAGTTACCCTGACCATTCACTGTTAGATTATAAAGGGTGGCAGGTAGCCCAGAGAGGAGAGCCAGCAACCAGAGGGTTGCCAGTTCGAATCCCGGGTCCGACAGGAAAAATCTATTGGGAAGGGCTGCTGGTATTAAATCCTAGATGCCATTGAGAAAGGCACTTAAACCCCACAACACAGTGTGTGTGTCGTTCGGAGAGGTCGGGTTAAAAGCGTCAAATAAAGTCACATTTTGGTTGAGAGCTTGTCTGCAATTGGCCAATAATGCGATTTGAACCTCTTGAAGGTAGAATGACTGACCTCTTCCAGAGGAGTGGTGACAGTCAGCGAGGAAGCCGTCAGCGATCACATCTCCATGGAGCTGGTCAGAGCTGCTGTAGCCGTTACTGCTGACGCTGGTTCTGCGTTGCTGGGCCTGCTGTCTCTGTGGCAGACAGCTCACACTCCTCCCTCTGGGCAGCACATCACAGCGAGACACTGGACGTACACAAAAGGAAGGAGATCAGACTCATTCTGCATTCATGTACTTTTAGAATGCTAGCGCACACACACACACACACACACACACACACACACACACACACACACACACACACACACACACACACACACACACACACACACACACACACACACACACACACACACACACACACACACACACACACACACACACACACACACACACCTGATCGTCATACCTTAAAATCATTCACTGGATGAATAGCTTGGGATTCTAGTGGTTGTGACATAACTCACGCATCTCCAGTAGGACGCGGTGTCCTGTACGGCCAGGCATCCTGTGTTCGGATTGGGTTCGGCCCCAGAGGAGACTCGAGAGTGGACCCTCCTACAGATCTGCATCAACAGAACGGCAGCTGCCCCCTAGAGAAAGGTCATACGTCAACTTCACCATGGGAAATACATGGTTGCAAATTTGGGAAAACGTGTCTGTAGTCTACATTTTAGGTGGAAGAGTGACGGTTCACTGGGAATGCTGGGTAATGTGTTTGTGACTGCGTGTTGGTTTCGTGGCCAGGTCATACCCAGCCCACAGCATCCAGAGGAGTGTAGCGCGGGAGCCCATCGTAGCAAAACTAAGAGGTCCTCTTCTTCCACCACTTGTCTCCATCCTCCCCTTTCTGAGAGCTGAGAGAGATGGAAAGAGAAAGGTAAAAGTGGAAAGAGTAAGAGAGGAAATAAAAGTGGGTGATACGAGTGACATTTTTATAGACTTGTAGAGTTGTATTAAGTCATCACGGCAGGAGCCTCAACAGTCACGAGAGAGGGTGTTTGTCCCCATTTCCCCCCAACAGCACTCTACATGCACAGCAGAGACAGGCCAGGGCCCACAGAATGATGCAACCAGCTGCAAGGCTAGCGAGGAGGGAGGAAAATGAAGGGATGAGGTACCTGCTGTCGGGGGAGTGCCGGCCGGTGGAGAGGAAGGTGGAGGAGTGGATGACCTCATCCTCCACGTGATGATTCTGAGACAGGCGCAGGGGGGCGTTGCCATGGCACCGGCTAAAAACTGGGAGCGGGGGACGGGACAAGATGGGTTGTATTGAGTTAGCCTGGAAGATACTGCTGATACCATCTGCATTTCCGCTGCACATTTAATAGTGGGTTAAAGTCACATGCACAGAGCACAAGCATTAGCCTTTTTTAATATTTCATATGCATAAGAAGCAGTCTTAAGTTGTTGTGTATTCTGTGCAACACAGGTCTTTATCGTCATCAGGATGTTCAAACAAACCACAAAACATAAGGTGTCACTAAACAGGTTACAGCAGCGGTTGGTTAGTCAATATTTTGTAAACAGACCCCCGACCGGCTGGAACCCAAACAGGCTGGCTGATCACGGTTGGCACGGTGTATTCTCGCCAACTGAACTCAACTCCACGATCGGAGTTGCCTGGAAACCTGAATGGCAGAAATGAGCGTTTGACTCTGAAAAGTTTCCTCTCACGACCTCTACAAGCCAGAATGTTGAATAAAATGATATTTTAACGTACTTCGCCGGTTGTCCACGTGGTTGGTCCTTTTGACGGTAGGATTACGAGACACTATAATATGCACAGGAAAGTATAATAAGTATAAAAGTATAACTTTTCAAAGTACTGATAGTGCATTCGTGTTTCCTATCACCTGAAGCATGCACATAACCATAAACATTTGCATGAACTCTGCAAGTATGCATGCATCTCGTGAATCTATTTTTATCTTGTGCACTTGCTTAAGGTGATAGAAATCTGAATACACTACCAGTGCTTTGAAAATTTGTGATTATATACTAAACAAAAACATAAAAATGCAACATGTAGTGAACATTTTTCCATAGGCACAGAAAGCTTACTTCTTGCAAATTTTGTGCACACATTTGTTTACATCCTCTTCACCAGGTCTTGACCTGACTGCAGTTCTCTGTCGTCACAGACTTCAGTGGGCAAATGCTCACATTCGATGGCCACTGGCACGCTGGAGAAGTGTGCTCCTCACAGATGAATCACAGGTTTCAACTGTACCGGGCAGACAGAGTATGTATGCTGTAGCAGCCCCTGACCATTATTCCTCCTCCAAACTATGTAGTTGACATTATGATTTAGGGCAGGTAGCATTGCCCTGGCATCCGCCAAACCCAGATTCGTCAATCGGAATGCCAGATAGTGAAGCGTGATTCATCACTCCAGAGAACACATTTCCACTGCTCCAGAGTCCAATGCCGGAGAGCTTTACACAACACCAGCCAACGCTTGGCATTGCAAATGGTGATCTTAGGCTTGTGTGCGTCTCTCTGCCATGGAAACCCATTTCATGAAGCTCCCAACGAACAGTTCTTGTGCTGACGTTGCTTCCAGAGGCAGTTTGGAACTCGGTAGCGAGTGTTGCAACTAGAGGTCGACCGATTTAATCGGCATGGCCAATTAATTAGGGCCGATTTCAAGTTTTCATAACAATCGGTAATCGGCCGATTACATTGCATTCCACAAAGAAACTGCGTGGCAGGCTGACTACCTGTTACGCGAGTGCAGCAAGGAGCCAAGGTAAGTTGCTAGCTAGCATTAAAATGATCTTATAAAAAAACCTTCAACCTTCACATAATCACTAGATACCTACACATGGTTGATATTACTAGGTTAACTAGCTTGTCCTGCGTTGCATATAATCAATGCAGTGCCTGTTAATTCATCATCGAATCACAGCCTACTTCGCCAAACGGGGGATGATTTAACAAAAGCACATTCGCGAAAAAAGCACAATCGTTGCACGAATGTACCATAAACATCAATACCTTTCTTAAAATCAATACACATTTTTTAAACCGGCATATTTAGTTAAAAGAAATGTATGTTACCAGGCAATATTAACTATGGAAATTGTGTCACTTCTCTTGCGTTCATTGCACACAGAGTCAGGGTATATGCAACAGTTCGGGCCGCCTGGCTCGTTGTGAACTAATTTGCCTGAATTTTACATAATTATGACATAACATTGAAGGTTGTGCAATGTAACAGCAATATTTAGACTTAGGGTTACCACCCATTCTATAAAATATGGGATGGTTCCGTATTTCACTGAAAGAATAAACGTTTGGTTTTTGAAATGATAGTTTCCGGATTTGACCATATTAATGACCAAAGGCTCGTATTTCTGTGTTTATTATACACTGCTCAAAAAAATAAAAGGGAACACTAAAATAACACATCTTAGATCTGAATGAATGAAATATTCTTATTAAATACTTTTTTCTTTACATAGTTGAATGTGCTGACAACAAAATCACACAAACATTATCAATGGAAATCAAATTTATCAACCCATGGAGGTCTGGATTTGGAGTCACACTCAAAATTAAAGTAGAAAACCACACTACAGGCTGATCCAACTTTGATGTAATGTCCTTAAAACAAGTCAAAATGAGGCTCAGTAGTGTGTGTGGCCTCCACGTGCCTGTATGACCTCCCTACAACGCTTGGGCATGCTCCTGATGAGGTGGCGGATGGTCTCCTGAGGGATCTCCTCCCAGACCTGGACTAAAGCATCCGCCAACTCCTGGACAGTCTGTGGTGCAACGTTGGTGGATGGAGCGAGACATGATGTCCCAGATGTGCTCAATTGGATTCAGGTCTGGGGAACGGGCAGGCCAGTCCATAGCATCAATGCCTTCCTCTTGCAGGAAGTGCTGACACACTCCAGCCACATGAGGTCTAGCATTGTCTTGCATTAGGAGGAACCCAGGGCCAACCGCACCAGTATATGGTCTCACAAGGGGTCTGAGGATCTCATCTCGGTACCTAATGGGAGTCAGGCTACCTCTGGCAAGCACATGGAGGGCTGCACGGCCCCCCCAAAGAAATGCCACCCCACACCATGACTGACCCACCGCCAAACCGGTCATGCTGGAGGATATTGCAGGCAGCAGAACGTTCTCCACGGTGTCTCCAGACCCTGTCACATGTGCTCAGTGTGAACCTGCTTTCATCTGTGAAGAGCACAGGGCGCCACTGGCGAATTTGCCAATCTTGGTGTTCTCTGGCAAATGCCAAACGTCCTGCACGGTGTTGGGCTGTAAGCACAACCCCCACCTGTGGATGTTGGGCCCTCATATCACCCTCATGGAGTCTGTTTCTGACCGTTTGAGCAGACACATGCACATTTGTGGCCTGCTGGAGGTCATTTTGCAGGGCTCTGGCAGTGCTCCTCTTGCACAAAGGTGGAGGTAGCGGTCCTGCTGCTGGGTTGTTGCCCTCCTACGGCCTCCTCCACATCTCCTGATGTACTGGCCTGTCTCCTGGTAGCGCCTCCATGCTCTGGACACTACGCTGACAGACACAGCAAACCTTCTTGCCACAGCTCGCATTGATGTGCCATCCTGGATGATCTGCACTACCTGAGCCACTTGTGTGGGTTGTAGACTCCGTCTCATGCTACCACTAGAGTGAAAGCACCGCCAGCATTCAAAAGTGACCAAAACATCAGCCAGGAAGCATAGGCACTGAGAATTGGTCTGTGGTCACCACCTGCAGAACCACTCCTTTATTGGGGGTGTCTTGCTAATTGCCTATAATTTCCACCTGTTGTCTATTCCATTTGCACAACAGCATGTGAAATTTATTGTCAATCAGTGTTGCTTCCTAAGTGGACAGTTTGATTTCACAGAAGTGTGATTGACTTGGAGTTACATTGTGTTGTTTAAGTGTTCCCTTTATTTTTTGAGCAGTGTATTATAATTAAGTCTATGATTTGACAGAGCAGTCTGCCTGAGTGGTGGTAGGAGGCAGCAGGATCGTAATCATTCAATCAAACTTTACTGCGTTGTCCCAGCAGCTCTTCGCAATGCTTGCTTCACAGCACTGTTTATGACTTCAAGCCTATCAACTCCTGAGATTAGGCTGGCAATACTAAAGTGCCTATTAGAACATCCAATAGTCAAAAGGTATGTGAAATACAAATGGTATAGAGATAAATAGTGGACGCGTCTTAATTCCTATAATAACTACAAGTTAAACTTCTTAACTGGGAATATTGAACCACCAGCTTTTATTCTCATGTTTTGAGCAAGGAACTTAAACGTTTGCTTTTTTACATGACACATATTGCACTTTTATTTTATTTTCCAACACTGTGTTTTTGCATTATTTAAACCAAATTGAGCATGTTTAATTATTTCTTCGAGACCTAATAGATTTTATTTATGTGTTGTATTAAGTTAAAATAAAAGTGTTCATTGTTCATTCAGTGTTGTTGTAATTGCCATTATTAGAAAAAAATAAAATATATATATAATAATTTGTCTGATTAATAGGTATCGGCTTTTTTTGGACCTCCAATAATCGGTATCAGCGATGAAAAATCATACTCGGTCGACCTCTAGTCGCAACCAAGGACAGACAATTTGTACATGCTTCAGCGGTCCCGTTCTGTGAGCTTGTGTGGCCTACCAATTCACTGCTGAGCCGTTGTTGCTCCTAGATGTTTCCACTTCACAACAATAGCACTTACAGTTGACCAGGGCAGCTCTAGCAGGGCAGAAATTTGACAAAGTGACTTGATGGAAAGGTGGCATCCTATGACAGTACCACATTGGAAGTCACTGAACTCTTCAGTAAGGCCCTTCTACTGCCAATGTTTGTCTATGGAGATTGCATGGTTGTGTGCTCAATTTTATACACCTGTCAGCAACGTCTGTGGCTGAAATAGCCAAATCTACATAAACAATATATACAAAAGTGTCTTTATTCCCAGTCATGTGAAATGAATAGATTAGGGCCTAAATAATTTATTTCAATTGACTGATGTCCTTATATTAACTATAACTAAAATCTTTGGAATTGTTTCCTGTTACGTTTATCATTTTATTCAGTGTACTTTCCTGTGGGTATATTGTCTCGTATTATTTCCGCCGAAAGGACCAATCGCACCGACAACCGGTAAAGGACCATCCGCACCGGTAAAGTATGTTAACATATCATTTCATTCAACATTCTGGCTTGTAGAGGTCGTGAGATAACTTTCCTTATTCAAAATGTCTGGCCGACGCGATTCGAGTTGAGTTTAATCGGCTAAGTGAAGGCAGTGTCAGTGTCAGGCAGTGTACTTAAATAAGTACCCATATAACAACGATTTGTGGAGCAGAAAGTAGTACCCAAATGCTGGTTTACGCATACACTGAGCATGATCTGCCTCAGTTTTAAACAGACGCCCTGCATAAGTTAGTGCATTCTAGAACTTTAGAGAATTTACGAGCTAGCAAGCATGTCAATGATTTTAGTTCGTGCGCATAACACTGTAACGTTACTCTCATCCCAAATCAAATATTAGCTAGCTGGATAGCTAATTGATTTGCAAATCTAGATAAAACAATGTTACACTTTTATAGACGAATCTAGCAAACTTCGACCCGAGTGCATAAACAAGGCTGGCTAACTAAAGTTAATGGAGAAAATTGTTAATGATATTAAGTTTACCTCTTCCAACAAACCCTTCTACTCTCCACATATTTCGTTGTTCTAGGGCGAGTCTCAAGATTAATATTTCTACATAATTGCGTTAAATGAGTCTCTTTAAAAAAATATTCAGGGGAGTTTTCTTTCCATGAGTACAGTAACGTTAGCTCTACCTAACTTGAAAAATGAAGTATTGAACAGTCACGAAATATTTAGGAAGGTGGCGGGCAACGTGACCCGGAAATAGCAAAACGTGAAGTGATGCAAGAAGGTTGTTTGCGGTTACACATTGCCATCTAGCGGCTGTCATGGTTAGAACAAATCTAATAAAAACACATGTTAACCTTTATTTAACTAGGCAAGCCAGTTAAGAAAAAATATATATTTTTATCTCCCCAGAACAAATCCTCCCCTAACCCGGACGACGCTGGGCCAATTGTGCTCCACCCTATGGGACTCCCGATCAGGGCCGGTTGTGACACAGCCTGGGAACGAACAAGGGTCTGTAGTGAGGCCCTAGACCTCTGCACCACTTGGGAGAACTAAATCAAATCAAATTGTATTTGTCACATGCGCCGAATACAACAGGTGTAGTAAAACGTACCGTGAAATGCTTATTTACAAGCCCTTAATTAACCAACAATGCAGTTTTAAGAAAAAGAAAAGACTTAAGAAAATATTAAAGCGCAACAATACAGTAACAAATCAAATTGTATTGTATTGGTCACATACACACATTTAACATATGTTATTGCTGGTGTAGCGAAATGCTTGTTTTCCTAGCTCCAACAGTGCAGTAGTACAGTATCTAACCATTCACAACAATACACACAAATCTAAAAGTAAAATAATGGAATTAAGAAAAATATAAATATTAGGATGAGCAATGTCAGAGTGGCATTTCAAAAAAAAAAATTACTAGGCAAGTCAGTGAAGAACAAATTCTTATTTTCAATGATGGCCTAGGAACAGTGGGTTAACTGCCTGTTCAGGGGCAGAATGACAGATCTGTACCTTGTCAGCGCAGGGGTTTGAACTTGCAACCTTCTGGTTACTAGTCCAACGCTCTAACCACTAGGCTACCCTATTAGGTTTTAATAGTCACAGTTGGACAACATCCCCTATACAGTTCCTGAAGAATTCCGTCACCGTGTCCATGTTTACGTCAATGTTATTCTCAGAGGCTACCCGGAACACATACCTGTCCGCATGATCAAAATAATCTATATACACGGTACCGAGTCAATGTGTGGGGGTAGAGATTAGTCAAAGTAATTGAGGTAATATGTACATGTGGGTATGGGTAAAATGACTATGCATTGATAATAAACAGCAAGTAGAAGCAGGGTGGCTTGAGTCTGGCAGTTTTTAATGTACTGGGCCGTACGCACTGCCCTCTGCACTGCCCTCTGTAGCGCCTTGCGGTTGGAGGCCGAGCAGTTGCCATACCAGGCGGTGATGCAACCAGCTCTCGATGGTGCAGCTGTAGAACTTTTTGAGGATCTGAGGACCCATGCCAAATCTTTTCAGTTTCTGTTGCAGGAATTTAATTCCTCTGTTTTAATTCCCAATTAAAATTAAACACTCTGTCAATTCATAAGAATTTGTATGACCCTTATTTTATAGAGATCGACAGAGCCCGGTCTTAAAGTCAAATAGCAGCCTTTATTCACGAGAGTACTGAACACGATACAGGTTACCACAGGTTATAAACTGAAAATGACGTCATTAGTTCCAGTACCAACTCATCTCTTCTCCCACCCTGGTACAAAGGCAGTATCTCAAGCCTTCCCCCATCGTCTCGCTACCAATTTAATATAATTTATGAGTCAAGGTCTTCTTGTGTAGATAAGCATTCTAGCCAGTCTGAAGATATTGTTCATTCATTTATACCAAGGAACAGACAGTCATTGTTCTAACTCTTGACCACATTCACACACATTATATTCAGTACTGGGATCAAGAAAGAAAATTCATACATATACAGTAACATAATAGTATTCTGATTAGTACATATACAGTAACATAATAGTAGTCTGATTAGTACACATACAGTAACATAATAGTAGTCTGATTAGTACACATACAGTAACATAATAGTATTCTGATTCGTCAGTCCTGATTGAAATGTATACATAATTAGTCATCATTGATAAAAATTCCCTTAACAGTTTCCTGAGGGGTAATAGGCGTTGTTGTGCCTTCTTCACGACTGTTTGGACCATGTTAGTTTGTTGATGATGTGGACTCCAAGGAACTTGAAGCTCTCAACCTGCTCCACGACAGCCCCGTCGATGAGAATGGGTGTGTTCTTGGCCCTCCTTTTCCTGTAGTCCACGATCATCTCCTTTGTCTTGATCTCCTTTGTCTTGATCCAACTTAATGATGGCGTTGGAGTCGTGCTTGGCTGTAGTTGTTTGTCTGATTTCGAGGCACAACTCGTGTAACATATGAAATACAGTGAGCTCCAACAGTATTGGGACAGTGACATTTTTGTTGTTGTTGTTGTTTTGCCTCTGCTCTCAAGCACTCCAGAAATGATACAATGACTACGAAGTTAAAGATCAAGGAACTTGTCAGCTTTAATTTAAGGGGTATTTTCATTCATATCGGGAGAACCGTTTAGAAATTACAGCACTTTTTGTACCTAGTCCCACCGTTTTATGGGACCAAAAGAATTGGGACAAATTCCTTTTATGTATATTAAAGTAGTCAAAAGTGTAATATTTGGTCCCTATATTCCTGGCACGCAATGACTACATCAAGCGTGTGACTCTACAAACTTGTTGGATGCATTTGCTGTTTGTTTTGGTTGTGTTTCAGATTATTTCGTGCCCAATAGAAATGAATAGTAAATAATGTATTGTGCCATGTTGGTGTTGCTTTTATTTGACATAATGTTAGAGTATGTTTCTAATCCTTAAGAGTCTATTGACGGGCCCATGCGTCAGTCTAAGTAACATAATAATCCCTGGCAAGATGGCTTAGTTTAAGCTGGAGATATCATGTTGGCCTTCCGCATCTGCGACTGAAGGTGGCCGAGCTACAGCAGTGTTTGTCAAATCATGAGACATCCCAAAAATCTGTCTTTTCACATGGAAAGGAGATATGAACGTGATGGTGTTTGCCGTCTTTGCTCTAACACCCCCACTAGTATCACGGGACTCGTTTGAAAGTATGGAGGGAACTTTGTGGCAACAAAAAGAAGGGGTTAAATATGTGTCCAAAAAAACCCGAATATGTTTCTTGCATCTCCTAGATATAGGACTTCAAAACCATATTCCTTAAGACTTATTTTTTGTACAGTTTTTTTTCTGCCTAGGAATGTGTTATTCACTGCATTTCTATGTGCTATAATAGTAAAGGCCAAATTCAATATTTTATTAAATGAAAATGTTTGTATATAAATTTATATTTTTATACCTAAAGGCGTCCTAAACTTCTAAATCAAACAGCTAAATGATCCATGCTAGGATCATCTTAAAACAATTCCAGATGTTAGTTTAGTATGCGCCCCTCCCCCCACCACAACAGCTTAGACTTTTAGAGTCTCTATTCGATCCCCTCGCCACTCTTGAAGTCACCCTCTGGTAGTGTCCTCGGCAACACGTAACAACGGAGGGCCCTCTGAGTGAGTTGTTCGGGGCTAGGGGCTGGTTTGAGGTTCACCGATTGTTAGCGCTTCTCACCACTTGCTCCCTGGATGTCGCTGAGAGCTGTGCCTGTTGCAGCCTGATGACCTTGCTGGCCTCCTTCACCACCCTGTCTAGCCTGTTTTTGTTGCCTACATTAAGATTGCCAAACCAGGCCACCACTGAAAACATCAACCTGGATTCAATAAAACTCCTGCAAAACAGTGTCGTCATTGTCTAGCTGACATTAAACAAGTTTTTCTCAGAAAGATTATTCCCTGCTGTCCCCTTTTAACAAATGTGGTCTTGTCTGGGTGCAGAGGTCATTTAGAATAATAGCCATACATGCAACGGATGATATTGCATATTTCTACCTTTCTGTACCTATTCAGGATACATCGCCATGACGAGAATGACATTCATATCCATAAGTAGCATTAACATATCAAGGACGCATGATGTAATTCCGTTACCATAACGCTGTTACCGGGCGTAAATCCACTTCACAATCCACTTGGTTCAACAACCAAAAATCAGTTGTTGTTTTTTTCAAACTCAAGTTGTCATGTCATAGCTGACACCCAAGTTGTCATGTCATAGCTGACACCCAAGTTGTCATGTCACAGCTGACACCCAAGTTGTCATGTCATAGCTGACACCCAAGTTGTCATGTCATAGCTGACACCCAAGTTGTCATGTCATAGCTGACACCCAAGTTGTCATGTCATAGCTGACACCCAAGTTGTCATGTCATAGCTGACACCCAAGTTGTCATGTCATAGCTGACACCCAAGTTGTCATGTCATAGCTGACACCCAAGTTGTCATGTCATAGCTGACACCCAAGTTGTCATGTCATAGCTGACACCCAAGTTGTCATGTCATAGCTGACACCCAAGTTGTCATGTCATAGCTGACACCCAAGTTGTCATGTCATAGCTGACACCCAAGTTGTCATGTCATAGCTGACACTCAAGTTGTCATGTCATAGCTGACACTCAAGTTGTCATGTCATAGCTGACACCCAAGTTGTCATGTCATAGCTGACACCCAAGTTGTCATGTCATAGCTGACACTCAAGTTGTCATGTCATAGCTGACACTCAAGTTGTCATGTCATAGCTGACACTCAAGTTGTCATGTCATAGCTGACACCCAAGTTGTCATGTCATAGCTGACACCCAATTCTTTCGGCAGATACCTTTTGAATCTTAATTCGTGGCAGATATTTGAATACTTTTTTGGAAAACACACACACACACACACACACACACACACACACACACACACACACACACACACACACACACACACACACACACACACAAACAAACAAACATAAAAACACACCCACACACGCATAGTGCATGCATGTCATCATTTTGCAGGTGTTAGTGTCTGACACATACAAAGGGTCCATTCCTGAACACTGGGTCTCCTGGCATGGATTAGGGACCCTTGGAAACAACAGGCCCCTTGGCCCACTGGTGTGGTGGTTAGCTTTTCTCTTTGCTGCTGTTCCAGGGTTAACAGTGGCACACCCCCCTGACAGGAAGACACTCATACTCTTTCACGGAGTTGCAGAGGAGCTGGAACTGTGAAGTCAAGTTTAATCTGACTTAAAATCGACGACTTATAAATCCTTGGAACCAGACAGTTTCCATGGGGATGATGTACGTCAGAGTTGCCTAGTTTTCCTCAGGCGAATCATCCTAGTTTGAACCTTTTTATTGCAGTGGGATAAAATCAGGGTCACACAGTGTTTCTTGTCAGTCTCAAATAAATCTACTTTGAAACAAAACTATGCACCTCACTCACATGGTTATGGGCTTAAACAAGAAGAAGAAACCTGTACCATGTCAGATATAGAGAATTTTGAGTATGCATCCCAATACTACACTTTATATACAGTACCAGTCATCAGTTTGGACACACCTACTCATTACAGGGTATTTCTTTATTTTGACTATTTTCTACATTGCAGAATAATAGTGAAGACATCAACACAATGAAATAACACATATGGAATCATGTAGTAACCACGTAAGTGTTTAACAAATCATCTTGGTTTTACCCCTGTTTGAGTTCTGAAGTTTGTCTCCTGTGACTCTGTTTTGGGGGATGGAGATTTTATTTTTTGGGGGGGGGGGGACAGGGAGAAGGGCATGTAGCGGTATGAAATGCAGTGGGGACTTTTCCTCTTTTTGTCACTTTTCTCTTTTCTTTACCCATCTTTCCTCTGTGCTGAAGTTTATGACTTTCTCACCGCCTGCTTGTTCGTAAACAAACAGGTTGCCAGGCAACTGGCAAACAGAGCTGGAGCTGGTTGTTAGTGGAGCGGCTCTTTTATCCCCAGCATTGTTCCTCAATGCCCAGGTTCCCCCATCCCTCCCACCCCTCAACTTTCCCCAACCAGTCCCTACACCCATCCAAACCCCCTGACCCCCCCCCCCCATCTCAGGAATCTCAAGCCCTCTTCCTCTCATTCAGATTTCGGGGGGACCCTCAGTACAAGAGGTGGCACTTTGGGTTCATTTAATTTCTGTAGACAAATGTATCTCTGATCAGGATGGGATGTGTTTGTCTAATTGCCTATGGATAGTTGGTATACAAAGATCTTCTGACGTTGTCTGTGTTGCCGGTGTCATATCCTCAAAGTAGGACATCTGGATTAGTGCATAGAGTATTATTATAACCCCTCTTCTGAGCCACCTATGCCCCTCCTCATGTTCTATCTATGGCCTATTGAAACGTGTGTGTATGTGTGTGTGTGTGAGAGTATTGTGTGTGTGTGGAGGCGGGGATGTAACGGGGGGCTATGGGGGGGCAGAGGGGGTGTTTCTCTCCCTTCTCTCCCGTTGTCTCTCTCTCCGTCTCCTTGGACACACTGACGGATTCTCAGTCTTACTATGGCCACCACAACGGAGGAAAGGTCTCCTCTCCCTACCCAGATAGAACCACACAGACCCGGCCCAGAACCCATCCTGAGCCAGCTAGAACAATACCAGCCTCACCTAGAACCAAGACTAGAATGTAGTCTAGAACCCAGTCCTGGACCCATCCTAAACCAGGACCAGACTCTATCTCAGACCCCTTTTCCTTCCCCATCCCCATCCCACCGCGACAGAGAGGAAGAGGAGGATGAGGACGAGGAGGAAGAAGGTAACTCTGGACCAGGACCAGAGCCTGTGGTAGGTGAACATTCGGACCCGGAATGGGTTGAGGAGAGATTCCGTATCGATAGGAAGAAACTGGAGGCCATGCTGTATGGTAAGTTTGCTGAACAGGTGTGGCGTGGTCTTGTGGTTATGCATTGACCTCCAGTGTGGTCATAAATTGACCAGGGTTGAATCGCGATAGTGCGTTCCATAAATTTCGTAAGGTTACCTGAGTTGACTCAGAAAAAAATGTTTGACTTCACAGTAATTGTAATGCTGTCCACGGTTCTTCTGCGTAATGTGAATCCTGAGAAGCTCTTAGCGTTTGTCTGGCACAGCACCTCCATATATAATTGCCAGGTCATTAAGCAACTGTCGTCATTGCTGTTAAGCATGGTTAAAGTTTCTGCCTTGATGATTTATGAGATGAGGTTGCTTGTGTATTCACAGACATTTGGGCTCAGACAGGGTTGCTGTAGTATCATCATTCTCATTCTGTCATGACAATAGCGTAGAGGTGTCTGTCTGTGTTGGGTATCGGTGCAGCGGCAGGTCTGTGGCAAACTTCCTCCCCTGTGTTACAGTGGAAACTCTGGCAGGAGTAGTGAATTAGAGGCTGTTACTTCTCTCCCTCAGCTTCGATGTGGAAGAATCTGAGTATCTGAGCGGCTTCATGTTGTTCATAGAGTGTGTGTGTGTGTGTGTGTGTGTGTGTGTGTGTGTGTGTGTGTGTGTGTGTGTGTGTGTGTGTGTGTGTGTGTGTGTGTGTGTGTGAAAAGAGAGAGAGAATGGGTATTTGCATGGGTAGACCTGTGAATAAGCCACACAAATCACACTGTGCCAGCCAGCCAGTTTTTGATAAACATCATATTCTCTTTCCCCTAAGTGTTATCTAGCATGCTGTGTTGGGACTGAGATCTGGGACATTAGGGTGTGAGTAATAACTATAGAGGGAAAGGCCTCCTAGTTGTTTTACACCCAGTTATTGAGTGTGACCGTGTTTGTTATTTAATTTCTGGTAGGGTAGGGGGTCCATGCGTCAGTGAAATACCTTTGACGCGATTAGCTGTCTCTGGTGCCCCCCATTCCCTCTCTCTCCGCCCCATGCTGCTCGCTCGCCCATTCCTCGGTTTTGGGGGAGCGTAACCCATGGCGATCAGAGGACGGGGGCTTTTTTATGGGGGCTCCCCCCTCACCCTGTAAATGTCATTGTGAAGCGATGGCCTTTAAAAAAAAAAAAAAAAATGGTTTACCTTCCAGCCCTCGACCCCTCTTCTCTGCAAATTTCAACTCTCCCTGTTTAAATGTTGACCCTTAGATCTCACATACTTCTCTCTTTGAAGAAAAGTGTTGCTTAGACACAAACAAACCGTTAACCAGTAACCCTGTATGACCATTGTTAATATTAGGTGAATGTGTGTTTGTATATCTTTATACCTCCGATTATATGCAGTAAGTTACTCTCTCTCTCTCTCTACCTTTCTGTCTCTCTCTTCACTTTCACTCTCCTCTCTTTCTGTTTTCTCAGCCCCTAAACATGGAGAGGGACTTACAGGTGAAGAGTTCTTTGGGAGAGTAAGTATGCAGAACGAAGGTCACACTGACACTGAGAATAAAGGGTGGAGGTAAAATAAATCAAATAATGGGCAGACGTTCATGTAATGTGGAAAATAACTCACTGAAATGAAACCACATGCAATTAAAAGTCTACAGATTTACCGGAGGAAATCTGCATAGAGAACATGAAAGGTCACAGACTGACTGTCGACATTGTTTCTCGGCAATTTGCCGTTGTTACGGCGGCGATGAACCGCTTTGAGATGCTAATGAAGTATTGTCTTCGCTGAATAGGACGTGCTTTGGCGTGTGTGTGTGTGTGTGTGGGATGTATGGACTGGTGTTACTCTCGTGGTAAAACACCTGTCTTTCGGACTCGTTCGTTTCTCTGTCTCACACACATATTGACACCTGTTATTTCTGGCATGTTGTCCTGCAGGTGATGGTGGAAACTAACACCCAGGTGAAATGGCCATCCAAGCTGAAAATAGGAGCCAAGTCCAAGAAAGGTGATGTTACCTCTATCTGATCTAGAATACCTGACACCTCCATACTCAAACAAGCTGTCTCAATCTGTCTCAATCTCCTATACAACTTGATATTCAATATTATACAAAAGATTTAACAGAGTCTGCCTGCTAGTGCATGTCTTTTAGGATACAAACAATGAATCTGTCTCTTGTATCGATAATGCAGACCCCCATGTGAAAGTGGATGGGAAAAGAGCCAATGTTCTGGAGGCCAAAAAGAAAATTCTAGAACTTTTGGAGACCAAGGTGAGTGTCCTAAACTGAGGTATAATCAAATACCGCACATGTAATTAAGTCAACTAACTAAATACAGTTAGTTAAACCCATGTTCTCCTGAGCCAGGTCAACAAGGTGACCCTGAAGATGGACGTGGCCCACACAGAACACTCCCATGTGATCGGGAAAGGGGGCGGGAACATCAAGAAGGTGATGGAGATGACATCATGCCACATCCACTTCCCCGACTCCAACCGCCACAACGCCACTGGAGAAAAGAGCAACCAGGTACTGTCTCTAAGTAACCCACAACAGTTTCTTAGCAACTGTCTCTAATCAACCAGGTACAGCACCTTAGTAACTGGATATTGTCCCTTAGCAACCAGGTACTGCCTGTTAGTTATTGTTCTTAAGCTATTTTATTTGGTCTCTCCCCTCTCTCTGCCTCCCCTGTCCAGGTGTCCATCGCTGGGCCTGTCCAAGGGGTGGAGGCAGCCAGGAAGAGGATACGAGTCAGTGTCTCTCCATCTTAATGCATGGGTGGCCTTCATCTTTATTTTGTACATGTGATCTATACACCATCATGACCTCTCACCCTTCCCTCTTCTGTGTCCCTCAGGACCTTCAGCCGCTGGTGTTGACCTTTGACCTACCAGTGACCCTGGTGTCCCAGGCCCTGCCGGATGCAGCGTCGCCGGTCATCCAGCAGGTGGCGCAGGCTCTGGGGGTCAGTGTGAGCTTTAGGGCCCAGCCCAGACTGTACAGCAGCTGCTGTGTGGTTAGAGCACTGCAGGGCAATTCCGTCGCCCTCAAGGTCAGTGGAACACAGATGTACTGAGGGCCACAGACACACACACACACAGATACAGACACACACACATACACTCCCCTTTTTCTGTCTCATTGTTTTCTCTATTTCTTTGTGACTTTTAGATGCACTTCCTCCTTACTTTCATAAAGAGAAACCTCCACTTGAAAGAGAATATTAATTTAATATGATTCTATATATGCACACATTCTGTCTCTGTCTCTCTGTCTCTCTCCCTCTGTCTCTCTCTCTCTCAATTCAATTTCAATTCAATTTCAATTTCAAGGGCCTTACTAGCATGGGAAACAAATGTCTACATTGCCAAAGCAAGTGAAACCGATAATAAATAAAAAAGTGAAATAAACAATAAAAAATGTACATTAAACATTTAAACAAATTTTCAAAAGAATAAGACATTTCAAATGTCATTATGTCTCTCTCTCTCTCTCTCTCTCTCTGTCTCTCTCTCTCTCTCTCTCTGTCTCTCTCTCGTCTCTCTCTCTCTCTCTCTCTGTCTCTCTCTCTCTCTCTCTCTCTCGCTCTGTCTCTCGCGATCTCTCTGTCTCTCTCTCTGTCTCTCTGTCTCTCTCTGTCTCTCTCTATCTCTTCTGTCTCTCTGTCTCATCTCTAGCTCTCTTCTCTCTCCTCTATCTCTCTGTCTCTCTCTATCGCTCTTGTCTCTCTCTCTGTCCTCTGTCTCTCTCTCTCTCTCTCTCGCTCTGTCTCTTCTCCTCTTCTCCTCGCCTGTTGTCTCTCTCCTCTGTCTCTCTGTATCTCTTGTCTGTCTCTCTCTCTCTCTCCCTCTGCTCTCCGCTTCTCTCCTCCTCCTGATCCGTCTCTCTCTCTATCGTCTCTCTCTCTGTCTCTCGTCTCTCTCTCTCTCTCTGTCTCGCTTCTCTCTCCTCTTCTCCTCTCTCTGTCTCCTCTCTGTCTCTCCTCTCTCTGTCTCTCTCTCTGTCTCTCTCTCTCTCTCTCTGTCTCTCTCTCTGTCTCTCTCTCTCTCTGTCTCTCTCTGTCTCTCTCTCGTCTCTCTTCTCTCTCTCTCTCTCTCTGTCTCTCTGTCTCTCTCTCTCTCTGTCTCTCTCTCTCTCTCTCTCTCTCTCTCTCTCTCTCTCTCTCTCTCTCTCTCTCTCTCTCTCTCTGTCTCTCTCTCTCTCTCTCTCTGTCTCTCTCTCTCTCTCTCTCTGTCTCTCTCTCTGTCTCTGTCTCTCTCTCTGTCTCTGTCTCTCTCTCTCTGTCTCTCTCTCTCTCTCTCTCTCTCTCTCTCTCTCTCTCTCTGTCTCTCTCTGTCTCTGTCTCTCTCTGTCTCTGAACCCTAACAGAAGGCGGTGTGTGTGCTGATGGAGCTGCTGCTGGGGTCAGAGCTCGGGGCTGGGGGTGGGGTCATGGGGGTGGTCAGCACTCAGCTGGACGTGACCTCCCAGCAGCACCTCTTCCTGCTGGGGCAGAACGGAGCCCACTTCCTGGGGGTCATGCACCAGACCCAGACCCAGATAGTTCTGCCAGACCTCAGCGCCCCACAGAACCCCCCCTCACTGCTCATCCAGGGAAGCCCAGACGGAGTGTGTCTGGCCAGGCAGCAACTCATGGTGAGGAGCGGTCAAATTTGACATTTTTATTTTGATTGATTATTTGATGCAAACAGACAGACAATTAGATTTGAGGTAAAAGTGGAACCTTGTTCACTGTGGAGAGTTTTCTAAGTCGGGACCCGTAAGAAGAACCCCTGTTGTCGTTCTACAGGACTGTCTGCCTGTGTGTCTGATGTTTGACATGCGTGAGGATGGGGAGGCAGACCCTCGGAAACTGGCTCAGATGATGCAGAGTCTGGGTGTCTTCATCAGCGTCAAACCCAAAGTCAAACAGACCGCCAAGGTACAATAGTGCTATAGCAAGTGTTATAGTCATATTATTGCTAAATGTTTGGTACTTTAGTGTCTGCTGAAGTACTGTACTGTGTTGGACTATATTTCCTGGTTTGTATGACATGGGGAGAATCTCAATTGCATACTCCTCGCGTCCTCTCTCCACGCCTCCTTCTCAAAATCCTCCCCTCTGACCATCGCCTCCAATGGGTTTTGAGAAGGAGGTGGGGAGAGAGGACAGAGGACATGAGGAGTATGCAATTGAGATTCTCCCATTGTTTTGTGTGTTGGACTACATTTCCCAGTCGGTGGTGGTAAAGGGTCTGGAGAGGAACATCTCCAGTCTGTACGAGGCTCGGAGGCTGCTGCTAGGGCTGGAGTCCAGCGAGGTCGCCATGACAGCCAAGATGAACTCTGACCCTAGGTTGGCTGGCAACGGGCTGACCAACTACTGGCTCAACATGCTGCTGCAGCAACTCCGCCTCTCTGACCATGGTGTGTGTGTGTGTGTGTGTGGTGTCTTTTCATTTATGTATCACTGTTTTCACCTGTCCAATTCTAATCTCTAATCTGATCTCGACTTGTCTCAGGCTCAGTGCCCACCACTGAGGCTGTGATTGGCTCTTTTTCCCAATCTAAACCCCACCCGTCACCTCCACCAGGCCTGACTCCGCCCTCTGAGGAAGTGAGGATGGGACTGAAGGGGAAAGAGAGCAGGCAACTGGAGAAGGTGTGGAGAGATCGGGTCACCGTCAGATCCCAGTATTAATCCATATAACTAACACACAACACTACAAAAAACAATCACATTTACCCCTCTCGTACTAGACACAGTGAAGTACTGTGAGAATTTGAGAGAGTGAGCGATATCATGGATTGATACCACAGGAGGCAGTTGAGGGGAGGACTGCTCATAATAATCACTGGAACGGAGTGAATTTTTATTTATATTTATTTATTTAACCTTTATTTAACCTTTATTTAACCTTTATTTAACCTTTATTTAACCAGGAAGGGCTCATTGAGATTTAAAATCTCTTTTTCAAGAGTGTCCTGGCCAAGATAGGCAGCACCAAGTCATTGCAAAAATGACAGACAAACATGAAAAACTACAAGTAAATCTAGTAAAAACCATAGAATTCACAGGAGTATAACAAAATCATGAACATCAAATTTAAAAACATTGACAGGTCAGGGAATCAGTCTCAAGATCATTCATCAGTGATTTAAAAATACCAATCGGGACAAGTTCTTCCAGTGTAAGGCGTTCCAAGACGATGGCGCAGAGTACATAAAAGCCCTTGTTCCAAATTCAGTTCAGACATTTGGAACAGTTAGCAGGATAAAGTCCAGCGAAAACGAAGAGAGTACCCACCACATTTCTGAACAATAAAAATGCCCAAATTAAAAGGTGGTAAACCCAAAATGGCTTTGTAAATAAAAGTATATGAATGGAATGGTATCAAACACATAGAAACGGTTTGTTTGATGGTTTGTTCCATTTATTCTGTTCCAGCCATTACTATGAAGCTGTCCTCGCCAATTAAGGTGCCACCAACCCCCTGTGATTGATACAGTAGTAAGGCGTTTCCCTGCAGGAGATTTGATTCTGCAGTTGTCCTAAGGGTGGTGCTATTGGATCAGTAGGATCAGGTTCGACCAATGAGATCACCTCTGTTTCCCCAGATCCCAGAAAACGAGGATCCGTCAGGCCTGTCCGGCGAGGACGAGAGCCCTGGTTCGATGACATCAGAGCTGAGTGATGTCATGAGCCAGGTCAGGATGATGAGTCGGAGGAGCAGCCTCCAGGGTCCTGAAGTGTGCAGGTTCCTCAACCAGGGGAGACGCCACTCAACAGGCCAGGTCATGAGGTAAACACATTCACACTAGGGAGCGTACTGTGACATTAAGTTGTTCCTAGACACAATGGGTGAGGTTTGGATTTTGGTTGGATAGGCCCAAATATCTGTGGATTTGAATCTTAGATAGGAGCCCCTGTTTTTTTTTAGAATGGAATGACAAACTATAAAACAAAACATTTGCATTTTTATCTTAATTTAGTAGATGTTTAGCCTTTTGTTCTGCTGTTTTTTGATATTGCCTCTGGAAAATAACAAGAGAATTTGGGACCGCAGTTTAGCAACACTCATTCTAAATAACAATGTCAGAAAGGTACAGGCATTGCATTTATTCATTCCCTCTCACCAGTATCATGTCTCAATGCTCCTTACTGCCCTTGGATTAGTTGAGAGAGCTCCTTGGCTAAGTGAGTCCTACAAAACAGCTTTCACACTCTGTGGCTCAGGCCTGACCTTGGTCTCACTGCCGCTGCTCTGTTGCAGACTGCTGGACGGAGAGAAGGAGGGAGGACGGAGTGAGAGACACAACAGCCTGAGAGAGATGGAGGGGGGGAGGGGTGATAGTAGACGGAACAGCCTGCGAGAAATTGGGGGAGAGAGGAGTGACACTAGACGGAACAGCCTGATGAGGGATTTGACTCCGAATCATGACACTCTCACTGACGTGTCAAGGAACGAGGTGAGACTCCCTCTGATTTCAAATGATTTATTAACAGGTTTGTAGCAGCTAGAACTTAAAAAAATAAAAAACTGAATGAGAAATATGGAGGAGTATATTATGTCACACGGTGTGTCTTGTAGACTGTCTCATCAATTGATTTGACCTCTTTCTTTGAGTCTTACAAAATCTAATTTGAAGATCGTGTGTATGTGGTAGTTGTTGTTTTTGCCCTTATTTGTCCACTTGGTGCCCCTGAACCAAAGGTTACCGTGGGGATAACATGTTTATCTCCGCGGTAATGGCAGGATGCGCTAGGTCAAGTCATCTTCTGTTCTGTTCTCTCAGTAACCCCCCCCCCCCCCCCCCCCCCAGGACACATCATTTACAGAACAACATAACTGCATTTCTCTCCTTGATTTTACTGGCCTTCTCCTGTTTCTGCAGGATTATGACTATGAGATGAAGAAACTGCTGGCAACTAGAGGTTAGACCTTTTTTTAAATGCTTCTGCCTTGTTGTGTGATCAGAAGCCCAGCTCATTAAAAACATAATTTTGGTTTGTCCAGGGTTCAGTCACACAGAAAGGTATTTTTGGACCTGCAGAGGAGTCCTACCAAGAGGGACTCATTTAGCAGCTGCACCCGGACAAATGAGCTTTCATCACATATCACTGGGATGGGTCACTTGCCACTGTCTGTTATTGAGAGATGAGGTAGCTCGTGTTTGTTATTCAGATCAGTGACGGAGGGAACCCATTAATGAGCCAGAGCCTTGAGAGAGAGAGAGGACCTATTTACGTGCTGCACATTGCCAGAGAGGTGATGGAGGGGATGCACTTATGGGCTCCGCCGTGCCAAAGTTAGATAGAGGATCATTGCTACTCCCACTGAATGTACACACTCTGGTGTCTGATACACTGTCTCAGCCACACAACCACACACACACGCGCACACACACTCTCTCTCTTTACCATCATTCAGAATGAGGGATATTTTGAGGATCTTTAGCCAAATGGTTCTAAATTCCCTCAGTGTTGCTTTATGGGATTATGAATTAGCAGTTTGAATGAGCCATCTGCCTCGTGGTCATTACGATACTCATGTGTCTATCTATGAGAGCTAGACACACACACACGTGCGCGCGCGCACACACACACACACACACCGTTCTTTTTTACACATCACACACTCCTACATGGATCCTGTAATACACACTCTCACACTAATTTCAATGTGTTTAGCATCTATGCCTATGAGATTCTTCATTAAGTATTATGTATCAGTGCAATTAAACACTTAAATGAACTACAATTAAACACTGTTCTCTGTCTGCATTATTCAACACCTGACAACCACGGCTTACCAATTAAACCACTGTGTCTGCTTGTGAGGGATTTATATTTATAACTTGATGTTTATGTTTCTTAGAGTAAGTTATGTGTGTGTTTTAGTTTTTGTCTGTGTCTATCGGATCTGTCTATGGCTGCGTTTACACAGGCAGTCTAATTCTGATATTTTGCCAATAACTGGTCATTTGAACAATCAGATCAGATCTTGAGCCAATCATTTGGCACAAAAAAAAAATCTGAATGGGGCGTCCTGTGTTAACGCAGCCTACGTGTGTGTGAGATGTATTTTATCTCCACTCTCCCAGCCATGCAGAGGAATCCGGTGGTGACAGAGGTTCGGACCCCGACTGATACCTGGAGTGGTCTGGGCTTCTCTAAGTCCATGCCTGCCGAGGCTGTTAAGGAGCTACGCAACGTCAGCCGACGCAGCTACAAACCTTACCTGGCAAACACTGGCCAACAACAACAGGTACAACTGCTAATATCTTACCTGTACTTAGAATCCCTATAAACCTGCCTGACAAACCCTGGATAGCAACAGCTCACCTTACTAGCTACTATTAGCTTACCTGGGCAGAAATTGGCCAAAGGGTTTAAACCAGCATCACCTGTGATTCTATTTCACCTGTACTAGGGTTATCATCTTACCTGCTTTTACAACAACCAACGATCCATTTTCAATGGGCTATATTGGTGACCTGTCCTCTTGGTTTATCAGCCGTCAAGCAGCTGGCCTCGCTAAATGCTCTGTGGACAGCCACTGAACACCACGCTAATTTGGGTTAACAGATACGAGAGGGAACTGTCTGATGACTTCTGTGTTGTTCTGCGCTAGGGGATTTAGGAGTGCGTATCTGTGTTCCGCCTGATAATTATTTTTTTTGCGAGCTTGGAGAGGCATTGAGCTGGGTGAGAGTTTGTTTAGGAATATGATTATTCTCAGTGTTACTTGGCTCGATTGGTTTTCCTGCACTGAGAAATGCCAAGAGCCGGAGAGAAACTGTGAGCACCAATTACCACCCTGTCTCATCCACTCATCCTCAGGGAGGGAAAGAGAAGGAGAGAGTGAGTGAGAGAGAGAGGGGGGGTTGGAGGAAAAGTGAGGAACAAAGCGAAGGGAGTATAAACAAGCGGAATATATGCAATTAAACCCCATCTCTCCCCCATTCTCTCCCACAATTTTCTGCCTTTTTCTCTCTCTCTGTCTCTCTCTCTCTGTCTCTCTCTCTCCCTGTCTCCCTCTCTCTGTCTCTCCCTCTCTCTCTCTCTCCATGTAGACATGGGGCCCGCAGAATGCGAAGGAGAAAGTGTCCAATGGCAGTAATTCAGAGAACTGGCGTGACAGACGTGGATCATCCTCCCCCATTTTCCCTTCTCCATCTTCCTCCTCCTCTTCCTCCCCCTCTAACTTCTCCTCTTCCTTCTCCTCCACGTCGTCCTTCCCGGCATTTGCGTCTTCAACAAACAGACCCCGAAACGATAAAACCTGTACGTTTCTTTGTGTGTCTCTAACAGAGAGGGTGTGTCTACAAAGAGAACTTTGAAAGAAATGCAATTCCAATGTCTGGCTGATCTTCAATGTAGTCAGTATCAAAGATGTGCTTTAAATGTCTTCCATCTGAGAGCTATAGAAAGATGTGAGACTTTGTTATGCTTTCTGTCGTAACTCTTCCTTCTGTCACTCCCCTACTCTCCACATTCCTCCCTGACCTCTTCACCTTTGACCTCTGACCCCTAGCGGAGAGCTTCCTGAGCTGCAGTAACTACTTTGAGTGCATGTCCTCTGTGAGGGCGTTGACTGCTAGCCAGCTTAGCTCCTCCCCCCAGCCTACGGATGATCTCCCAGAGCTCCTGAGCCAGCTCGGTATGGGGAAGTACATCGACGTGTTCCAACAGCAAGAGGTACAGTTAGACAACTAGCGCCCCCTGGGGCATAGGAGTAACACATTCACAGAGAAACAGGTCATTCCTCTATCTGTTGAAGTAGCCTACATAGGCAGGACCGACTAAGATGTTTTCAGAGGCACAGAGGAGGACTTAATGAGCATCCAGTCGTCTATGTACTGTCTGAGCAACTGTGTTTTCATGCCCCTATTTCTGCAGATTGATTTCCAGACTTTCCTGACTCTGTCTGACGAGGATCTGAAAGAGGTGGGAGTGTCCACGTTTGGAGCGAGAAGGAAGATGCTACTGGCCATCTCAGGTGAGTGATCAGTAAACACCATATAAAACCAATCCACTTTAATGAGGACACCTTATGTATAGAACATCTCTCTCTCTTCTCTCCATCCATACATCCAGACCTAAACAAAAGTAAACGGAAACTGTCCGAGACGCCTGCTGTGAAGCCAGGCTACCTAGAAGGTGGGGCAAGTGGCCGGCTCCCACGAATCATAGATGAGGACACTGCTGCTCAAAGAAACCACTGGTGAACCCCACACAACATGACCCAACCTGGGTAGAACTGCCTGTAAAAAACAGATCCATGATCAGATTGGCTTCCACATATCCTAACCTTGGTGGCAAACCCAGAAATGACTTTAGATCCGTGTCTAGGGGCAATTTGATCCTACTGCCATGCCCTACACCAGCAGCCTTTAACCAAAGCCTGTCCCAACAACCTCGAGACCAGAGGGACCCTAGCATTGGGAAGACTCCAGTATTGTCTAAAGGAACGATGAGCAGTCATACAAACTATGTGACTGTGTGGACTGTCACCGACATTCTCTCTTCTCTATTGGCCTCTCTTCTCCCCAGATAGTGCCTTATGCAAGCCTGTGTTCCTCTACTCTATGTGTTGGGGGTTGAAGTCCACTGTTAACCACATATATGCATTGTACATAAACCTACAAGGGAAAAATGAGAATGTATGATTATATTATTTGGAGATGATTTATTAAACGTTTCCAAAAACTTGCCGCCTCTTTTTTTTTTTTTGTTACCTGAGAACTTAATTAACCAACATGTTTCGGGAAAACCAATTGATCTGAATTAAAACCTTCGTTAGAATGACCTGTATGTTAGTACATTAACTCAAATATATTTTGTAGGTCATTGTAAAATAATTATTTGTTCACTGACTTGCCTAGTTAAATATTAAATAAATAAAACATGTATATTGTTCCAATAAGTTAGAGGTCCATCGCTAGATGGCACTGACGTCATAAACAGTGTGCTTTTTTTATAGGTTCAAGTCACGTTCTCCACCCCTCATTATTGCGTCAGTAGGCCTAATTAATTATACGTCCATTTTAGAATGAAATCAACCAGCAACGACATTAAATAGAGCTAGATGGAAAGCCAGGAGTTGGGTTGATGTTATATGAACATTCAGATAAAAATGTAAAAAACAATTCTAGCCCAACGGGATTTATTCTAATGTGAAACGCCTTTCAATATTGTTTCTCCTCACCTGAGCGCACATCTAAAAAGTTCCAATTACATGTATCAGCCTTTAGCAGCCGTGAAGCCATTGCCTCCGTATTTGAGTCGTTTCTCATTTATTTAGAATATTGGTAATTAGGTGGGATCACGTATGCCTCTGGGGGCCAACGACCGAGTATAAACGACATTGCTAGACTAGATTGACGCGTTTAATCATACCAAAACGAAATTATTTTGTGTAATTTTAAGTGAGAATTATCTTGCCATTTTTCAATAAGGATATGTGCACATGGCTTTGATAAACATTTGGCATAACGATAAAAACAAGACCTATAGAAATCAGAGCAAAGCAAAAAAGCACCACTTTTCTTTTTTTACACTTCCAAATCAGGCTGGTTGCTGCTCATCGCACCAGTGGCGCTGCCGTCGCATGTATCATCAGTCACACTGCGCACCAGATGAAAATAGCCCCCGGGAGTGACAGCCGGAACTCCGTATCCACTCAGAGTGCAGATATGTCGGTCTTGCCTGGTCCTAGAGCCAGGAGAGATGAGAGGGGATGTGGGGGGACGGGGTTGGGAGAGATGATCCCAGCTTATTTTCACTACGGAGTGGAGCAGCGGTTTAAGGCACAGTGCAAGAGGCGTGTTTCAAGGCGACATTTCCAGGTGATACTACGGCCAACAAGAAGGATATTTTGGGGGGTGATGGATTATTTGGTACTTTCATGATTGATATAGTCCTACACACTTTTTCTCTATAGTTGTTATCCCTAGATCACTTCTGACGTGTCCCTAGCCTGCATGGTATCTCAATATGGCGTACAGTACCTGGTTCGAAACCTGGCTGTATCACATCCGGCCGTCCCATAGGGCGGCGCACAATTCCCCCAGCGTCGTTCGTGTTTTTAAAGGCCGGAGTAGGTTATCATTGTAAATATGAATGTTCTTAAGTTCTTAACTGACTTGCCTAGTTAAATAAAGGTTAAATAAAAAAGATGAGAAAGACCGTGTCACTTACACCGCAGGCCACGTAGGCGTGAAAGAGAAACGCTTTCTTTCGGACCCATTTTTCTTTGGCTGCTATGACAGACCCTACTGGTTTTCTGTTCTACCTGAAAAATAATTTCACCCACTTGGTGTCCCATGTCTGAATCAGTCCCTGATTAGAGGGGAAGAAGGAAAACGAGCAGTGGAACTGGCTTCGAGGTCTAGATTTGAATGTGTGGGGTGTAGGCTTTACCGTTTTGTTTTTCCCCAGTCGAGTTCCTCCTCTCTGCTCCCAGTGACATCGTGCGCGGCGCGTGGTTCTGAAAGGAAAGCTGTGCTGAAAGAACAGCGCTCGCCAGTCTGCTCTGCAGCGGGTCATAAGGCGACGCGCACAAGCCATGTTGAAATGGGAGACTACTCGAGGCTATATGAAATAGGCCTATAGCAGATAATAAACATTATTGTAAGTGACAGACATTTTCACATTGCTCAATTCTATAGAAGCCTTAACGTTTAGTGTGGCCTAACACTGCCATACGCTATAGGACTATACTCAAACGTGCATTCTAAAGAGACTGCCTAGGCTTTACTCGGCTTGCATTTTGATGACCATAAAAGTTATCTCGGGATAATAACTATAGAGAAAAAGTGTGTAAGACTATATCAATCATGAAAATACAAAAATAATCCATCACCCCCCAAAATATCCGTCTTATTGGCTGTAGTATCACCTGGAAATTTCGCCTTGAAACAACAAACATTTGCTTATTCCCGTGTGAATGCACCATTCCCCCCGTTGTAAATCAATGACACACCAGCTCTCTGCACTGCAAATAGAGAGGGAGAGGGAAGAAGGGAGGGAGACATGGAGAGGGAGGTATAGAGGAGGGTAAAGGAGTGAGCGGGGAAGCGATTGGGAAAGAGAGAGAGAGACCGCTATCAGAGAGGCGGAGTCTGAGCGGAAGTTACCGAGGGTGGGAGAGAGACAGTTCTGACGAGGCTTGTTCCTGCTGCTCCTGGTCGCTGTCAGTATTACAGCGGAGTTCAGAGCTACCGGAGGTCCCGTGGATAATTAGGCTACTCTACAGTCTGACCGAGAAAAAAAAACGTCTAACTGACAGCAGCAGAAACGTCCCACCCTATACCTCTTTTCCCAGGAGCTGGACACAAGCTAATTGAGGTAGGTGGATGGAAGAACGGGGTGCGTTTGTGAGCTAGGACCGGTGAAGACAGATTTGTATGTATATGATAAGGGAAGGGAGAGAGTTATGTAGTCTACGTATTTGTGGTTCACTCCCGCTTTGGTAAAAGGAGATGAGAGAGGCGCGCGCTCCAAGTAGACGGTAATTGCCTGTTTATACCGTCTGAGAGCCTCACGAGCTAATCGGTTTCCCGTGCTCCATCTGCCACGGTGTGCAAATGCGATATGTCTCCAAATGTTTATAATCAGCTTAGGAGGAGCAGCAATTTCATAAGAGGCAATCTCCAGTATTTACTCAATCAATTTAATCCAACCTAATAGATTGAATAACATCATGTCCTTGTCCATTTTGATGCTGACATATCTGCATCATTAAATACATTTTCAATCCATGACAAAGTGCAGGTGAATTAACCTACATGTTGGCGCGTACTTGTACGAACAATTATTCCTAGTCCACATCATGCGCATCAAGGCAGCAGGCTCATTTACCTCCCTTGCTGTCTTAATATCTCTTGTTCTCAATGTCACTTTCTATCTCATTTTCTCTTTCCCCATCTCTCTTTTTTTTCAGACGATGCTTTTCTGTCTGCTGCCTTTCGCGGCTCTCTTGCTGCGCGCAGAGGGCAGGCGCGGGGGAACGGTGGTTGGTAACAAAAACATTGGCCACGCGTTGGACAACGACAAATGGCTCAGCACCGTGTCTCAATACGACAAGGACAGATATTGGAACAAATTCAGAGATGTGAGTTTATAATGACTGTGTTTTTCGCAACTTTCCTCACAAATTGGCCATTTTGACGACTGTTGTAGCCCAGAACAATGTTAGAAAGACTGGCTGACCACGAGGCCCTGCCTTGTTGTTGCAGTCCTAGTAATGGTTGGGTGATTTGACTGACGCAGAAGTGTATGCAGCCCCGTCCTTGACACACCCTTTACAGTAGGTACGTGAGTGAGAGTCCCAGCCAGACAGGCAGCGGCCTTAATCCAATGTGTGGGCACTCAGCAGGTAGAGCAGTTTAGAGTGGAGCTCATGTGCTGTGAACGAACGGCTCACTCAGTAAGGCACTGAGGCACATCGAGAGAGAGTGTGAGAGGGAGAGTGTGTGTGTGTAGGAGAGAGGAGAGACAGATACAGTATGGACATTCAGGGCCAGACATAAGCCTCTCCCCTGCAAGGCAAAATGTGTAGAATTGCAGGAAATTAACTCTAAAATGTAATTTTTCTCTCCTCCACTTAGGGCCCCCAAAATACCTATTAAGATATTGAGGCTAGGGACACGCTGTATTGAGATACCATGCAGGCTAGGGACACACCTATTGAGATACCATGCAGGCTAGGGACACACCTATTGAGATACCATGCAGGCTAGGGACACGCTGTATTGAGATACCATGCAGGCTAGGGACACGCTGTATTGAGATACCATGCAGGCTAGGGACACGCTGTATTGAGATACCATGCAGGCTAGGGACACGCTGTATTGAGATACCATGCAGGCTAGGGACACGCTGTATTGAGATACCATGCAGGCTAGGGACACACCTATTGAGATACCATGCAGGCTAGGGACACGCTGTATTGAGATACCATGCAGGCTAGAGACACACCTATTGAGATACCATGCAGGCTAGGGACACGCTGTATTGAGATACCATGCAGGCTAGGGACACACCTATTGAGATACCATGCAGGCTAGGGACACACCTATTGAGATACCATGCAGGCTAGGGACACGCCTATTGAGATACCATGCAGGCTAGGGACACGCTGTATTGAGATACCATGCAGGCTAGGGACACACCTATTGAGATACCATGCAGGCTAGGGACACACCTATTGAGATACCATGCAGGCTAGGGACACACCTATTGAGATACCATGCAGGCTAGGGACAAGACCTATTGAGATACCATGCAGGCTAGGGACACGCCTATTGAGATACCATGCAGGCTAGGGACACGCTGTATTGAGATACCATGCAGGCTAGGGACACACCTATTGAGATACCATGCAGGCTAGGGACACACCCTATTGAGATACCATGCAGGCTAGGGACACGCCTATTGAGATACTATGCAGGCTAGGGACACGCTGTATTGAGATACCATGCAGGCTAGGGACACACCTATTGAGATACCATGCAGGCTAGGGACACACCTATTGAGATACCATGCAGGCTTGGGACACGCTGTATTGAGATACCATGCTGGCTTGGGACACGCTGTATTGAGATACCATGCAGGCTAGGGACACGCCTATTGAGATACCATGCAGGCTAGGGACACGCTGTATTGAGATACCATGCAGGCTAGGGACACACCTATTGAGATACCATGCAGGCTAGGGACACACCCTATTGAGATACCATGCAGGCTAGGGACACGCTGTATTGAGATACCATGCAGGCTAGGGACACACCTATTGAGATACCATGCAGGCTAGGGACACACCTATTGAGATACCATGCAGGCTAGGGACACACCTATTGAGATACCATGCAGGCTAGGGACACACCTATTGAGATACCATGCAGGCTAGGGACACACCTATTGAGATACCATGCAGGCTAGGGACACACCTATTGAGATACCATGCAGGCTAGGGACACACCTATTGAGATACCATGCAGACTAGGGACACACCTATTGAGATACCATGCAGACTAGGGACACACCTATTGAGATACCATGCAGGCTAGGGACACGCCTATTGAGATACCATGCAGGCTAGGGACACGCCTATTGAGATACCATGCAGGCTAGGGACACGCCTATTGAGATACCATGCAGGCTAGGGACACGCCCTATTGAGATACCATGCAGGCTAGGGACACGCCCTATTGAGATACCATGCAGGCTAGGGACACACCTATTGAGATACCATGCAGGCTAGGGACACGCCTATTGAGATACCATGCAGGCTAGGGACACGCTGTATTGAGATACCATGCAGGCTAGGGACACGCCCTATTGAGATACCATGCAGGCTAGGGACACGCCTATTGAGATATCATGCAGGCTAGGGACACGTCTATTGAGATAGCATGTTATACACTGGAACCATAGCCCTCATTAGGCCCTGCTCACCCTCAAAACACCCCTGACATCATTCTGACATCACTGCTGGGTTCTGTAATCAGAGGAACACAGTGGTTTAGGGGGTGTCTCAAATGCACCCTATTCCATGTATAGTGCACTACTTTTGACCAGGGTCCATAGGGCTATAGGGAATAGGGGGCCATCATGTGGGATGCATAGCCTCCTGTGTGCTCTCTCTAATGTATGAGGGATCGATTTTGAAGTGGGCAATGGTCTTTTTCTGTTAGCAGCTGTCTCAGCTAGCCGGGCCAGGATGGTTATTGTGTAATAGGGCATGCAGCAGTGAGAGGGTTTACATTAACATAAGCTAACCTTCTCTTGACTGGAGTCAGTGATGTGGGAGCTAGGATTGACCCTGGCCCTCCATTGTTCTTCATTGGAGTAGCGATGTGAGACCTAGCCACAACGCAGCATGTGAATGGCCTTAAGCGAGGCAGCTGCAGCGCGAGCCAGAGCAAAAGCATTAGCAAAATCCCTTAAAGCCTTTATGGTATGTGGGGGTGCTGCCCACACACCTCCCTCTCCATGGTCTTCAATGCAAATTAAACTCATTAGGTGGAAGCTGCTCGCTGTCTGGGAGAAGAGGAGAGGGGGGTGAGGGATGGAGGAGGAGGAGTGTATATTGGAAAGGGTGTGACATTTTGGTTTAATATTTGATGTTGTGTTTCCCGGCCAGGGAGGGCAGCACTATGGTGTGTGTGTCTGCAGACATATATACCTGCAGGTCATAAGTCTCTTTCTAGCCACTCAAGTCATAAATTATTCTTCCCCTCTCTTTTCTCTCCCCCTCTCTCCCTTACCCCTCTCCATACCTCCCACTCTTTCTCTTTCCCTTGAATAACTTCGCTATTACTGGCATCACTCCCTTTACTTCTGTGTCATCCAGTCTCTTACCTCTCGCCCCATTGTGGCTCATTTACTCTCCCAACGTCTGTGTTTCTCTCTCTCCCCCTCTTTTCTCTGCTCTCTCATCCCTTTCTCTCAGACTGTCAATTCATCAATCTTTTCTCCTCTCTTTCTCTTTTCACTCATTCTTTGTCCTCACTCTCTCAATTCAATTCAAGGGGCTTTATTGGCATGGGAAACATATTTTACATTGCCAAAGCAAGTGAAATAAAAAAATCTAAAGTGAACAGTAAATATTACTCACGCAAGTTCCAAAAGAATGAAGACATTTCAAATGTCATATTATGTCTATATACAGTGTTGGAACAATGTGCAAATAGTTCAAGTACAAAAGGGAAAATAAATGGACAAAAATATGGGTTGTATTTACAATGGTGTTTGCCCTTCACTGGTTGCCCTTGTGGCAACAGGTCACAAATCTTGCTGGTGTGATGGAACACTTTGGTACTTCACCCAGTAGATATGGGAGTTTATCAAAATTGGATTTGTTGTCAAATTAAATCAAATGGTATTGGTCACATACACATGGTTAGCAGATGTTATTGTGAGTGTAGCGAAATGCTTGTGCTTCCAGTTCAGACAGTGCAGCAATATATAACAAGTAACATCTAACAAATACCTAATACACACAAATCTAAGTAAGGAATGGAATAAGAATGTATAAATATATGGATGAGCAGTGACAAAGCAGCGTAGGCTAAGATGCAATAGATGGTATAGAATACAGTACATATGAGATGAGTAATGCAAGATATGTAAACATGACTTAAGTGGCATTTTTAAAGTGACTAGTGTTCCCTTTATTAAAGTGGCCAATAATTTCAACTCTGTATGTAGGCAGCAGCCTCTCTTGTGCTAGTGATGGCTGTTTAACAGTCTGATGGCCTTGAGATAGAAGCTGTTTATCAGTCTCTCGGTCCCAGCTTTGATGCACCTGTACTGACCTTTCGAATTCTTTGTGGGTCTGTGTTATCTAAGGGAAATATGTGTCTAATATGGTCATACTTCTCTATCTCCACCTCCTTCCCTCTCTCTCTGTCTGTAGGACACTGTGTGATGGTGAGGTGCGGTTCGCGAACCATTTGTTCATTTTGAACTGATCTTTTTACTGACTCGAGAGTCATCCCGGCAAAATTGGTTCTGCGATGGTTCCCAGAACATCCATTCATCATAACACAAAAAACACATAACACAAAAAACTGTCCAGTCGTGGTGATGATTTAGAGAATGTCTGTTTTTTTTTAAAGGATCCCAGAATGTTTCATTAGGTTGTGGGAACAGTCTGGTGGTAACATTGTGGGGACATCACAAAAGATAGGTTCTCAAAACCCCCAAATATCCAGTTGTCTGGATGATTATACAATGTTTCTTTTAGGGTTCTAAGACATCCCTCTGGTCATACAAGAACGTTCCCAGAACACATTGTTGTCTATTCTTTAAAGGTTACCAAAACATTCCATTAGGTTGTTTTATTTATTTATTTGTTATTTTACCAGGTAAATTGACTGAGAACACATTCTCATTTGCAGCAACAAACTGGGGAATAGTTACAGGATTAATGAGCCAAATGTAAACTGGGGATTATTAGTTGACCATGATGGATTGAGGAATTTAGCCAGGACACCGGGGTTAACACCCCTACAATAAGTGCCATGGGATCTTTAATGACCTCAGAGAGTCAGGACACCTGTTTAACGTCCCATCCGAAAGACAGCACCCTACACAGGGCAGTGTCCCCAATCACTGCCCTGGGATATTTGTTTTAGACCAGAGGAAAGAGTGCCTCCTACTGGCCCTCCAACACCACTTCCAGCAGCATCTGGTCTCCCATCCAGGAACTGACCAGTACCAACCCTGCTTAGCTTCAGAAGCAAGCCAGCAGTGGTATGCAGGGTGGTATGCTGCTGGCTAATGTTGTGTTGTGGCTACATTGCAAAAGATAGTTTCCCAAAACACAAAATATGCTCACCTGTGATGACGTTCATACAATGTTCAAGTTAGGTTACACAGGTCATTCCCTTAATGTTGTAAGCATGCAGTAAGTCTGTTTTTTATGTATCCAGTCAGAAATGCAGAATTTAGACTAACTGTAGAACATAACACATTGTGTAAAAATTGACTGGATACCTTGTAAATATGGGCCTAGAAGTATGCAGCACATAGAGAATGGGATGGTGAAAAACCCACTTTCCAGGATTTCCCTGGGTTATTTATGTCTAAGAATGCTCACAAGGAAGCATGCAATTCCTGATTGACCATACTGCCATGGCTATATACTGCCAAAAGACAAAGAAAGGAGAGCTTCCCCCTGGGGGAGCAGAGGATAAAATACCTGGCATGGGAACCAAACATTGCAGGTTCAAGCCCTACATGTGAATATTATCAATGAAACATCTGCTTGTGTTTGTATGAGTTAAATGCTGTTCAAAAGTCCCATGAATTGAATTACAGTGCCTTCAGAAAGTACTCACACCCTTTTCCAGATTTTGCTGTGTTACAAATGGATTTAATTGTATTTTTTTTGTCAACGATCTACAAAAAATAGTCTAATGTCAAAGTGGTAGATACATTCTAGTATTTAAAAAAAAGGAAAATAAAACACTAATATATCCTGATTAGATAAGTATTCAACACCTGAGTCAATACATGTTAGAATCACTTCTGGCAGTGATTACAGCTGTGAGTCTTTATGGGTAAGTCTCTAAGAGCTTTACGCACCGTAATTATACATTATTAGCCCATTATTCTTCAAAAAATTCTTCAAGATCTGTCAAGTTGGTTGTTGATCATTGCTAGACAGCCATTTTCAAGTCTTGCCATAGATTTTCAAGATAATTTAAGACAAAACTGTAACCAAACCACTTGGTAAGCAACTCCAGTGTATATTTGACATCGGATCAAGTTTTTGACTTGCTGAAAGGGGAATTTATCTCCCAGTGTGTCTGTTGGAAAGCAGACAACCAGGTTTTCCTCTAGGATTTTGCCTGTGCTTAGCTCTTACGTTTCTTTTTATCCCCAAAACTCCCTAGCCCTTGCCAATGACAAGCATACCCATAACATGATGCAGCCACCATCATGCTTGAAAATATGAAGAGTGGTACTCAGTGATGTGCTGTGTTGGATTTGTCCTAAACATAATGCTTTTGTATTCAGGACCCCCCAAAAAATATTTGCCTCATTTTTTTTGCAGTAATACTTTAGTGCCTTATTGCAAACAGGATACATGTTTCTGAATATTTTTCTTCTGTACAGGCTTCCTTTTTCCCCTCTGTCATGCAGGTTAGTATTGTGGACTAACTACAATGTTTTTGATTCATCCTCAGTTTTCTCCTATCACAGCCATTCAACTCTGTAAATTTAAAATCACCATTGGCCTCATGGTTGAATCCTTGAGTGGTTTCCTTCCTCTCTGGCAACTGAGTTAGGAAAATACATCTTTGTAGTGACTAGGTGTATTGATACCCTTACCAAAGTGTAATTAATAACTTTACAATGCTTAAAGGGATATTCAGCATTATCTGTATGTGTGGAGTACAAAGCTTAAGTAGTCATTCAAAAATCATGCTGTGACATTATGGGGTATTGCGTGTAGATAAGGGACACAAAATCTAAGTGTTATCCATTTTAAATTCAGGCTGTAACACAACAAAATGTGGAGAAAATCAAGGGGTTGAGAATACTTTCTGAAGGTGCTGTATATGCAGATAGTCAACATATGAAGTGTACAAAAATATTCTTCTGTTTGTATGATTAAATGATTTTCAGATGAATGAAATTTCCTATGAAATGAAATTAAAATGCCATGTGTCTCCATATCACCATATGGTTCCAATCATTTTTCCAATTAGAAGCTGGAGCTGGAGCACACCCAGAGAACATTATTTTGTGTGGAGGTGCTGACTAACGGCGAATAAACTGCTATAAAAAAGACATAAAGAGAGTCACACACTCTCTATATATAAACTGCCAGTTATTTCTGCATTGCTGTGCCTTCTTCAGGGTCTTCAATCGTTCTTCCACCGTACATTTTTCTCAAAGGGGATTTTAGAAACACTTAAAATAAGGTCTGCGTTTTGTCTAGGCTTACCCTGGCGTGATGTTTGGTAACCATGTACATCTCTCTTGGACAAGATTTGTCAATATATTTGGCTCTGGAACTCTCAGATTCGGAAAAATGCTAATTAGCATCAAAGTAGACATAATGCAAAACTAGAAATCCCTGCAAGCCCCCGCACATAATCTCTAGCTGAAACCTTTGCTAATAGGTATTGTGGCAATTTAAAACTTGCACTAGCCAGTTCCCAGCATTGTCAATGTTTAAAGAATTGTAGCCAATTTATTCATTACTACATTTAGCTAACATTAGATAGTTAATTCAGAGATTCTTACCGTTGCCTCAATTCGGCAGCCTCGTCCAGATCATGGTATTTGTAGTTCTTTATGATAGCCACATTAGCAGATAATTAACATTTCATTTTTTGGGGTGGTAAATACAGGTGAATGTATTGATAAAAGTCTCTGTGTCCTAGAGAGATTTACACCGTTATCACGCCAGGGTAAGCCTACACGAAACACAGCCCTTATTTGAAATGCTTCTAAAATCCCCTATGGGAAATTGAATGGTGGAAAAACCGATTTGAACCATTTCCCTGTCTGACTGATCTTTTTTATAGGTATTATGACAGATACTGTGGTACTCTATTCAATCGGGAGATAAACATAATGGGGATGTATTCCAATCTGCTTTCTTGTTGACAATATTGTGGTAATATTAGGTAAAACGTAAATATCCTCTCTGGGGTAGGCGGGAAGCTTGCGTCCCACATGGCCAATAGCCAGGGAAAATGCAGAGCGCCAAATTCAAATTCAAACATTTCTATAAAAATCGAACTTTCATTAAATTACACATGGAAGATAGCAAATTAAAGCTACACATGGAAGATAGCAAATTAAAGCTACACTCGTTGTGAATCCAGCCAACATGTCAGATTTCAAAAAGGCTTTTCGGCGAAAGCATAAGATGCTATTATCTGATGATAGCACAACAGTAAACAATGAGAGTAGCATATTTCAACTCTGCAGGCGCGAAACGCAGAAATAAAATATAAATCATGCCTTACCTTTGATGAGCTTCTTTTGTTGGCACTCCTATATGTCCCATAAACATCGCAAATGGTCCTTTTGTTCGATTAATTCCGTCGATATATATCCAAAATGTCCATTTATTTGGCGTGTTTGATCCAGAAAAACACCGCTTCCCACTTACGCAACTTCACTACAAAATATCTCATAAGTTACCTGTAAACTTTGCCAAAACATTTCAAACTACTTTTGTAATACACCTTTAGGTTTTCTAAACGTATATAATCGATCAAATTGAAGACGGGATGATCTGTGTTCAATACAGGAGCAAAACAAACTGACGCTACTTTTCTGGTTACGCGCCTCTATCAAAAGGTACACATGAAGTGACGTTAGTTCTGAGCTATGGTACTTCTTCATTACACAAAGGAAAAACCTCAACCAATTTCTACAAACTGGTGACATCCAGTGGAAGCGGATTAGAATTCTGGATTCCCCATGAAAACATACAGTGCCTTGCGAAAGTATTCGGCCCCCTTGAACTTTGCGACCTTTTGCCACATTTCAGGCTTCAAACATAAAGATATAAAACTGTATTTTTTTTGTGAAGAATCAACAACAAGTGGGACACAATCATGAAGTGGAACGACATTTATTGGATATTTCAAACTTTTTTAACAAATCAAAAACTGAAAAATTGGGCGTGCAAAATTATTCAGCCCCTTTACTTTCAGTGCAGCAAACTCTCTCCAGAAGTTCAGTGAGGATCTCTGAATGATCCAATGTTGACCTAAATGACTAATGATGATAAATACAATCCACCTGTGTGTAATCAAGTCTCCGTATAAATGCACCTACACTGTGATAGTCTCAGAGGTCCGTTAAAAGCGCAGAGAGCATCATGAAGAACAAAGAACACACCAGGCAGGTCCGAGATACTGTTGTGAAGAAGTTTAAAGCCGGATTTGGATACAAAAAGATTTCCCAAGCTTTAAACATCCCAAGGAGCACTGTGCAAGCGATAATATTGAAATGGAAGGAGTATCAGACCACTGCAAATCTACCAAGACCTGGCCGAACTTTCAGCTCATACAAGGAGAAGACTGATCAGAGATGCAGCCAAGAGGCCCATGATCACTCTGGATGAACTGCAGAGATCTACAGCTGAGGTGGGAGACTCTGTCCATAGGACAACAATCAGTTGTATATTGCACAAATCTGGCCTTTATGGAAGAGTGGCAAGAAGAAAGCCATTTCTTAAAGATATCCATAAAAAGTGTTGTTTAAAGTTTGCCACAAGCCACCTGGGAGACACACCAAACATGTGGAAGAAGGTGCTCTGGTCAGATGAAACCAAAATTGAACTTTTTGGCAACAATGCAAAACGTTATGTTTGGCGTAAAAGCAACACAGCGCATCACCCTGAACGCATCACCCTGAACACACCATCCCCACTGTCAAACATGGTGGTGGCAGCATCATGGTTTGGGCCTGCTTTTCTTCAGCAGGGACAGGGAAGATGGTTAAATTTGATGGAAAGATGGATGGAGCCAAATACAGGACCATTCTGGAAGAAAACCTGATGGAGTCTGCAAAAGACCTGAGACTGGGACGGAGATTTGTCTTCCAACAAGACAATGATCCAAAACATAAAGCAAAATCTACAATGGAATGGTGCAAAAATAAACATATCCAGGTGTTAGAATGGCCAAGTCAAAGTCCAGACCTGAATCCAATCGAGAATCTGTGGAAAGAACTGAAAACTGCTGTTCACAAATGCTCTCCATCCAACCTCACTGAGCTCGAGCTGTTTTGCAAGGAGGAATGGGAAAACATTTCAGTCTCTCGATGTGCAAAACTGATAGAGACATACCCCAAGTGACTTACAGCTGTAATCGCAGCAAAAGGTGGCGCTACAAAGTATTAACTTAAGGGGGCTGAATAATTTTGCACGCCCAATTTTTCAGTTTTTGATTTGTAAAAAAAGTTTGAAATATCCAATAAATGTCGTTCCACTTCATGATTGTGTCCCACTTGTTGTTGATTCTTCACAAAAAAATACAGTTTTATATCTTTATGTTTGAAGCCTGAAATGTGGCAAAAGGTCGCAAAGTTCAAGGGGGCCGAATACTTTCGCAAGGCACTGTATATGATGAACAGAGAGTAGTAGTAGCGTAAAAGAGGGGTTGGCGGGTGGTGGGTGGGACACAATGCAGATAGCTTGGTTAGCCAATGTGCGGGAGCACTGGTTGGTTGGCCCAATTGAGGTAGTATGTACATGAACAGTTGATGTTGAGATGTGTCTGTTACTTGAACTCAGCGAAGCATTTATTTGGTCTGCAATCTGAGGTGCAGTTGACTTTAACGAACTCCTCTGCAGCAGAGGTAACTCTGGGTCTTCCTTTCCAGTGGCGGTCCTCATGAGAACAAGTCTCATCATGGCACTTGATGGTTTTTGCGACTGCACTTGAAGAAACTTTAAAAGTAATTGAAATTTTCCAGATTGACTGACATTCATGTCTTAAAGTAATGATGGGCTGTTGTTTCTATTTGTTTTTTTGAGCTGTTCTTTCCATAATATGGACTTGGTCTTTTACCAAATAGGGCTATCTTCTGTATACCACCCCTACCTTGTCACAACACAGTTCGTTCTGTCACAACAGAACGAACTGCTGCCTGTGACTGGAACGAATTGCAAAAATCGCTGAAGTTGGAGACTTTTATCTCCCTCACCAACTTCAAACATCAGCTATCTGAGCAGCTAACCGATCGCTGCAGCTGTACATAGTCTATTGGTAAATAGCCCACCCTTTTTCACCTACCTCATCCCCATACTGTTTTTATTTATTTACTTTTCTGCTCTTTTGCACACCAATATCTCTACCTGTACATGACCATCTGATCATTCATCACTCCAGTGTTAATCTGCAAAATTGTAATTATTTGCCTACCTCCTCATGCCTTCTGCACACATTGTATATAGACTCCCCCTTTGTTTTCTACTGTGTTATTGACTTGTTAATTGTTCACTCCATGTGTAACTCTTTGTTGTCTGCTCACACTGCTATGCTTTATCTTGGCCAGGTCGCAGTTGTAAATGAGAACTTGTTCTCAACTAGCCTACCTGGTTAAATAAAGGTGAAATAAAAAAAAATAAAAAAAATAAAAAAAATCTGATTGGTTCAAACACATTAAGAAGGAAAGAAATTCCACAAATTAACATTTAACAAGGCACACCTGTTCATTGAAATGCATTGCAGGGGACTACCTCATGAAGCTGGTTGAGAGAATTCCAAGAGTGTGTAAAGCTGTCACTTTTTTGGTTACTACAGGATTCCATATATGTTATTTCATGGTTTTATTGTCTTCACTATTATTCTACAATATAGAAAATATAGAAAATAAATAATAACCCATGAATGAATAGGTGTCCAAACTTTTGACTGGTACTGTATATCACATGAACATCAATTAAATATTATGTTACACCTGAAATAAATATGCTATGAACGTCATAACAACGGACCTAATTAATTCTTACAACATAAAGGGAATGTCCTTTGCAACCTAAATTAAAAATTGTATGAATGGCATCACAAATGAGCATATTTTGCATTTTGGGAACATATCTCCTGTCCACAAAATGTTACCACAACCTAATCAAATATTCTGGGAACCTTTTAAAGAACAGACACAATTCTTGTAGCGTTCTTTTTGCACCCTAAAAGAAATGTTGTGGAATCACCCGCACAACTGGACAGTTTTTTTGTTTTGTGAACATATCTTTTGTGATGTTCCCAGAATTTTCCCACCAGACTGTTCCCAGAACCTAATGAAACATACTGGGAACTTTTAAATAACAGATTAAATGTTTTATAGGAACGTTCTTGCAACATCTGGAAAATGTTTTATAGAAACATTTTAGTGAATGTTAGAACATTCGAAGGATATTTCATCGCAAATATTTTTGATAAATAGATTTGATCAAAAATATTCTCTGAATGTTTTTGGGATGTTGTCATCCTAATGTTAGATAAAACCCTAACTAGAACTTAATGAGATTCTTAGCTAATGTTCTGGGAATGTTCCCGGTTTGCTGGGAGGATTCGTTTTTCTGAGTGACTTGTTCATTTTAGTCATTCGTTTGACCTGTTGGCCCAATTAATTATATTGTTATTTTGGTGGTCCCTGTGTGCTCTGGGCATTACTGACTCAAATGAATGAAATTGGTCGAAATAATTGTTATTTTGACCGAACGAGACGAAAAAATCAAGTGTCAGTCAAAAGAACCAGACTTCCCATCACTACTAAATGACCCTGTGCCTTCTCAGCCATGTCTACTCCCTCCCACTCCTCCCTCTCCCCTCTCTCCCCCACCCTGACTCTCCTGCCATGTCTCCCTCTTTGTCTCTGAGCCGACATGCTCCCAGTTCAATAATGCAGGAGTGCGTTTGTGTGTGTGTGAGAGAGCGTTTGTGTATGAACTAGTGCTATGTGTGTGCTGCTGGTATGTATACCAGTATCGCCCTGATTACTAGACACTATGGTATGATGCTGCAGTGTTTTTCTGTGTGGGTGTGTGTGTGTGTGTGTGTGTGTGTACTCTCAGGTAAATTATACCGTGGCTCTCCATGAGATCAGACAGAGGTCTAGGGACAGTGGTGTATGTAAAAGGATCCTTAACACACAGGCCTACATTGCTCAGTGTCTTATGTTTACTGCATGTGTGAGTGTTGTCAGATTGCTAGCGCAGCGCTCTGTTGGGACTGGGGTCTGGTTTGGGGGGGTGGAGAGTCAGAGTGGTAGGGGGGGTTGAGCTGATGACCACTGGAGAGGACGGTATACAAGGTATTTGGACTGCTGCCAGTTACCTGTCCGTCTATCTGTTTGTCCAGTTGTCTAACTGTTGTTTACTATACTGTAAGCTGTCTCTAGAATCCAGATCTCGAACCTCTCCAGCTAGACCTGCGTTTCCCTAACTTGGTCCTCGGGACCCCTAGGGGGGCAATTTTTGGTTTTTGCTCTAACACTACACAGGCTGATTTTAAAATGATCAACGCTTCATCATTAGTTGATTATTTATTTCTTCCTTGGACATGCTAGTTAAACTAAATGCATGCTCTTCAACCGATTGCTGCCCGCCTGGCATCACTAATCTGTACGGTTCTGACTTAGAATATGTGGAACACTACAAATACCTAGGTGTCTGGCTAGACTGTAAACTCTCCTTCCAGACTCACATTAAGCATCTCCAATCCAAAATTACATCTAGAAACAGCTTCCTATTTCGCAAACAAAGCCTCCTTCACTCATGCTGCCAAACATACCCTCGTAAAACGGACTATCCTACCGATCCTTGGATGTAGTCTATCACAGTGCCATCCGTTTTGTCACCAAAGCCCCATATACTACCCACCACTGCGACCTGTATGCTCTTGTTGTCTGTGTCAAGGATTTCCTCCTCTTCTTCCGAAGAGGAGAGGCGAAAAGGATCAGAGGACCAATATGCGGCGTGGTAAGTGTCCATGGTTCTTTTAATATGTAAACGTACACATGAACAACTGATTGCCAAAAACAAGAAACGTGTGAAACCCTAAACAGCCCTATCTGGTGCAAAACACAGAGACCGGAACAATCACCCACAAACACACAGTGAAACCCAGGCTACCTAAGTATGATTAATGCTAATGACACCTGCCTCTGATTGAGAACCATACTAGGCCGAAACATAGAAATACCCAAGTTATAGAAAAACAAACATAGACTGCCCACCCAACTCATGCCCTGACCATACTAAATAAATACAAAACAAAGGAAATAAAGGTCAGAACGTGACAGTCTGGTCCTCGCTACATATTTGTTGCCAAACCCACTGGCTCCAGGTCATCTATAAGTCTTTGCTAGGTAAAGCCCCGCCTTATCTCAGCTCACTGGTCGCCATAGCTACACCAACCCGTTGAACGCACTCCAGCAGGTACAGTTGAAGTCGGAAGTGTACATACACCTTAGCCAAATACATTTAAACACAGTTTTTCCACAAGTCCTGACATTTAATCCAAGTAAATATTCCCTGTTTTAGGTCAGTTAGGATCACCACTTTATTTTAACAATGTGAAAGGTCAGAATAATAGTAGAGTGATATATTTCAGCTTTTATTTATTTCATCACATTCCCAGTGGGTCAGAAGTTTACATACACTCATAGCATTGCCTTTAAATTGTTTAACTTGGGTCAAACGTTTTGGGTAGCCTTCCACAAGCTTCCCACAATACGTTGGGTGAATTTTGGCCCATTCCACCTGACAGAGCTGGTGTAACTTTTTCAGTTCTGCCCACAAAATTTCTATGGGATTGAGATCAGGGTTTTGTGATGGCCACTCCAATACCTTGACTGTGTTGTCCTTAAGCCATTTTGCCACAATTCTGTAAATATGCTTGGGGTCATTGTCCTTTTGGAAGACCCATTTGCGACTGGTTAACCTCTTAAGGCTGGTTAACTTCCTGACTGATTTCTTGAGATGTTGCGTCAATATATCCACATACTTTTCCTACCTCATGATGTCATCTATTTTGTGAAGTGCACCAGTCCCTCCTGCAGAAAAGCACCCCCAAAACATGATGCTGCCACCCCTGTGCTTCATGGTTGGGATGGTGTTCTTCGGCTTGTTAGCCTCCCCATTTGTCCTCCAAACATAACGATGGTCATTATGGCCAGACAGTTCTATTTTTGTTTCATCAGACCAGAGGACATTTCCCCAAAAAGTACGATCTTTGTCCCCGTGTGCAGTTCCAAACAGTGGTCTGGCTTTTTGTTGGCGGTTTTGGAGCAGTGGCTTCTTCCTTGCTGAGCAACCTTTCAGGTTATGTCGATATAGGACTCGTTTTACTGTGGCTATAGATACATTTGTACCGGTTTCCTCCAGCATCTTCACAAGGTTCTTTGCTGTTGTTCTGTGATTGATTTACACTTTTCGCACCAAAGTATGTTCATCTCTAGGAGAAAGAACGCTTCTCTTTCCTGAGCGGTATGACGGCTGCGTGGTCCCATGGTGTTTAAACGTACGTACTATTGTTTGTACAGATGAACGTGGTACCTTCAGGTGTTTGGAAATTGCTCCCAAGGATGAACCAGACTTGTGGAGGTCTACAATTTTTTTTTCTGAGGTCTTGGCTGATTTCTTTTGATTTTCCCATGATGTCAAGCAAACAGTTACTGAGTTTGAAGGTAGGCCTTGAAATACATCCACAGGTACACCTCCAATTGATTCAAATGATGTCAATTAGCCTACAGAAGCTTCTAAAGCCAATGCATCATTTTATGGAATTTTCCAAGCTGTTTAAGGCACCTTCAACTCAGTGTAGGTAAACTATTGACCCACTGGAATTGTGATACAGTGAATTATAAGTGAAATCTGTTTGTAAACAATTGTTTGAAAAATGACCTGTGTCATGCACAAAGTAGATGTCCTATCCGACTTGCCAAAACTATAGTTTGTTAACAATACATTTGTGGAGTGGTTGAAAAATGACTCCAACCTAAGTGTATGTAAACTTCTGACTTCAACTGTATATCTCACTGGTCATCCCCAAAGCCAACACCTCCTTTGGCCACCTTTCCTTCCAGTTCTCTGCTACCAATATTTTTATTTAACTAGGCAAGTCAGTTAAGAACAAATTCTTATTTTCAATGACAGCCTAGGAACAGTGGGTTACCTGCCTTCTTCAGGGGCAGAATGACAGATTTTTATCTCAGCTCGGGATTTGATCTTACAACCTTTCGGTTACTAGTCCAACACTCTAACCACTAGGCTACCTGCCACCCCAATGACTGGAATGATTTTCAAAAATCACTGAAGCTGGAGACTTATATCTCCCTCACTAACTTTAAGCATCAGCTGTCAGAGCAGCTTACCGATCACTGTACCTGTACACAGCCCATCTGTAAAGAGCACACCCAACTACCTCATCCCCATACTGAGCTAGACTGAGTTCACTTTGTGGTGAGTTGTGGTGTCCTCATGGGGAGGGGAAGGAAACAGTCATTTATCTGTCTGGCAGAGCAGAGGTTTCTGTCCAGGACTGACACACATAATTATCTGTCCGCAGACTAATGGTTTGTTCTCCCTAAGGGCTGTTACAGTGTCTTCCTAAGGGCTGTAACAGTGTCTTCCTAAGGGCTGTTACAGTGTCTTCCTAAGGGCTGTTACAGTGTCTTCCTAAGGGCTGTTACAGTGTCTTCCTAAGGGCTGTTACAGTGTCTTCCTAAGGGCTGTTACAGTGTCTTCCTAAGGGCTGTTACATTGTCTTCCTAAGGGCTGTTACATTGTCTTCCTAAGGGCTGTTACATTGTCTTCCTAAGGGCTGTTACATTGTCTTCCTAAGGGCTGTTACAGTGTCTTCCTAAGGGCTGTTACAGTGTCTTCCTAAGGGCTGTTACATTGTCTTCCTAAGGGCTGTTACATTGTCTTCCTAAGGGCTGTTACAGTGTCTTCCTAAGGGCTGTTACAGTGTCTTCCTAAGGGCTGTTACATTGTCTTCCTAAGGGCTGTTACATTGTCTTCCTAAGGGCTGTTACATTGTCTTCCTAAGGGCTGTTACATTGTCTTCCTAAGGGCTGTTACATTGTCTTCCTAAGGGCTGTTACAGTGTCTTCCTAAGGGCTGTTACATTGTCTTCCTAAGGGCTGTTACATTGTCTTCCTAAGGGCTGTTACAGTGTCTTCCTAAGGGCTGTTACAGTGTCTTCCTAAGGGCTGTTACATTGTCTTCCTAAGGGCTGTTAGTGTCTTCCTAAGGGCTGTAAGTTCTCTTAGTGGTCTTTCGGGAGGGGAAGGGAGGTGAGAAGGAAAGGAAAATGCCTGTTTTTTTTGTATATATCTAAAAAGGGGTAGGTGGTAAAAAAAACATGCTAAATTAAAACCCACCTACAGTGCCTTGCGAAAGTATTCGGCCCCCTTGAACTTTGCGACCTTTTGCCACATTTCAGGCTTCAAACATAAAGATATAAAACTGTATTTTTTTGTGAAGAATCAACAACAAGTGGGACACAATCATGAAGTGGAACGACATTTATTGGATATTTCAAACTTTTTTAACAAATCAAAAACTGAAAAATTGGGCGTGCAAAATTATTCAGCCCCCTTAAGTTAATACTTTGTAGCGCCAAAGCAGGCTCGAGGTCAGGGCAGGCAGGAAGGGTCCGTCCGTCCGTCCGTCCGTCTGTCTGTCTGTCTGTCTGTCTCTGAAGAGCTGACAGAGAGAGAACTCCTCCTCTCCTCTGTATGCAGATGTTTAATGGTGTGTGTGTGTGTGCTCACACAACACTGAGTGTGTGTATGTGCATTAGTATGTGTTTGTATGTGCTTTAGTGTGTGTGTGTGTTCACCATGTTCATTACCCGCTTGTGTTTGGCTTCTGTTCACACACCTTGTCAAGACAGCCTGTCTTTCTCAGCTCTCTCATTGTAGTTTATTTTCCACCCGACAGGGCTCTCAGGGGCTGTCTGTCAGTTTGAGAAGACACTGTCACTCGTCTTTGGTGTGTCATATTGTGGTAGACCATGTATTGTGTCTTGAGGTCAAGGTGGCTGTTGTGTGGTTATTGTTGTTGTGCTTACTGTTTAGGTCAATAGGTTAATGTACAGTAGGGATTGACATGGGTAAGCAGGATCCCTGGCCTGTCCCGGGAGCAAAAAAAAATGACAAGATCCGGAAAATGATTTCCCGTTTTCTCCAATCAATGCCACAAAATACACAACATGCGCGGGAGCAGATTAGCAAAAAATAAAAGAGTTGTCCGAACAGGTTGTCGCATGGAAACCTTTAGCCTAGCATGTTTACTCCACACAGAGTCGCCATACATTCAAAGCACATGCAGAATTGACACTGCCAGGCTGCACACGTGACCCGAATGCAGTTTAAAAAAACAGTGTTTTCCATTAACGCCGGCTGTCGGCTAATCAGACGGTTACAAACTCATTTTCAGCCAGCTACATTTTCCACTTCATATTAACTAGGCTACTTTTCATTTAAAAGTTTTAATTTGCTAGTCCGTCGAGCCCTCTCCCGCTAGAATGAACGATGTGTACAGTATATGTCTGTGTGTGTGTGTGTGTGTGTCTGTGTGTGTGTGTCTGTGTGTGTGTGTGTGTGTGTGTGTGTATATGAGTGTCTGTGTGTGTGTATATGAGTGAGTGCATGTGTGCTAAGGTGTGGAGAATCAGAGCAGGTGCTCAGTCCAGTTCAAGTGTTCAGCAGTCTGATGGTTTGTAGATAGAAACTGTCTCTGAACCTGTTGGTATCAGACCTCATGTTCCGATAACGTCAGAGAGACAGTAAGGGAGAGAACAGCTTGTGGCTGGGGTGCGTGGGATCCTTGATGATGCTGCATGCCTTCCTCAGGCACCTTTTCGACTAGATGTCCTGGATGGGTGAGAGCACGGTCCCAGTGATGTAATAGGCCGTCTTCACCACCCGCTGGGGAGCCTTGAGGTTGTATCTGGAGAGGACCCGGGTGGCATGCCAAATTACTTCAGCCGCCTTAGGAAGTAGAGACGCTGTTGTGCCCTCTTGACAAGATTGGTGGTGTGGACGCAGAGCAACTTAAAACTTGTGACTCTGTCTTAGAGGTCGACCGATTAATCGGAATGGCGATTAATTAGGGCCAATTTCAAGTTTTCATAACAATCGGTAATCAGCATTTTTGGACTCCGATCATGGCTCATTACATTGCACTCCACGAGGAGACTGCGTGGCAGACTGACCACCTGTTACACGAGTGCAGCAAGGAGCCAAGGTAAGGTGCTAGCTAGCATTAAACGAATCTTATAAAAAAACAATCAATCTTAACATAATCACTAGTTAACTACACATTGTTGATGATATTACTAGTTTATCTAGTCACACATTGATAGGCCTTGGCACAATTCACCACAATGGCATCTCTAACAATTCACAGAGGTGTAGGGGAAATTCAATCTTCCCCTGGCCTAGAGCCTAGGCTACTATTCAGTCCCAATCCCACTGAAACCCCAAATCCTGACTCCTGTCTCGCATGAAAATTCCTAACTTTATCCCTCTCGTCAAGCACCTATGCATGTCAAAATACCACTCTAACATTTCCCCTGCTTCTCTGGACTGTCTCGTACTTACTGCCCATATGAGAGCTTCGGTAGAGAATGTGAGATCAACAAACAGAATGAGAGTAGATATGGATATTTTGTTCAACTGAGTTGGTCATTTTGTTAAACTGAGTTGGTTCCCCGTTAAGATACCTTGATATTTAAACCATTTCCACTCTTCATCTCCCTGTTATTTATGAGCTCTGATCTGCTCTCTGTATAATCATTAACATGATTTAGCCAAATGTAGGAGATATGCCATTCGTTGAAAGAGGTTACATGTCTAGCAAGCCTCCTAACTTTCGTCATTTGACTTTTGTTCGACAAGCCGACAAGGTGGCACAGCCAAATCGACAAAGTGGTGCAGCTCCCCTCTTGAAAGTGATGCAGCTCCCCTCTTAAAAGTGGTGCAGCTCCCCTCCTCACTATGTCAGGAGAGAACCCTGACATAGTGACAATATCTTGGTTTCAAACGCTTTAAATGTACACTTCCGATTTTTGCGGTATTTTCCAGGACTCAGGATAAATAGGAATAATTTCCGGTTCTGAAACTTGGTAGATTTTGGGGAAATATTCATCCCTAATGTAAGGCCTCTATAAGGGCACAAGGCAAGACCCAGATGCAGACACAGGAGGCAGATGGATAGAGTCCAAGATGTCTATTAACAATTCTAAAGGGGTAGGTAAGAATGGTCTTGGACGGGCAAAAGA